>NW_017100231.1:3731042-3742880 GCF_001263275.1 Habropoda laboriosa
ATTTTGGTTATAAATATGACTAGGTAGAGTCATAATTAATATTTGTTACTAGTACAATAAGCTTTTGTAGTATTCCAATAATAATCCGAGTTAATCATATTTTCGATGAATTTAGCTACTAATTAGCTGACGCACAATATGATGGAAATTCATTGGACTGGTAAAAGAAAATTTTTATTAATAATGTTTCTCCTTATCTCCTCATTCTTTAGAATTTATCAGATACACGGTGAATCGGAAGTTTCGGGCCATTATGCGTTGCAAGCTGCGCAAGAATTTTCAGGAAGAAAGGTAGAAATTGAAGAAACTTTTAATGAACACTTTTTTGTTACACGAATGTACTAAAATGAAGTAAATTCCTATTGATCTCTGGAATATTAATTGCGAATATATAAAAGTAATATTCGTAGCAGATTCTATATTCAATTGGTCCCAAATTTTGGGCCAGTAGTGCATCTCAAGTATGGAACCAACAAATCTTATTACTTCAACTTAAAAAAGTAAGTCACATTCTCCAGATTAAACGGAAAATCAGACGAAAAGAAATTGGCCCCAAATTTTGGGTCAGCAGTGCATCTCAAATTTGGAACCAAACAATCTTACTACTTCAATTTAAAAAACTAAGTCACATTCTCTACATTAAACCAAAAGAAATTGGTCCCAAATTTTGGGTCAGCAATGCATCTCAAATTTGGAACCAAACAATCTTACTACTTCAATTTAAAAAACTAAGTCACATTCTCTATATTAAATGAAAAATCAAACAAAAAGAAATTGGTCCCAAATTTTGGGTCAGTAGTGCATCTCAAATATGGGACCAAGAAATCTTATTACTTCAATTTAAAAAAGTAAGTCACATTCTCCAGATTAAACGAGAAATCAAACGAAAAGAAATTGGTCCCAAATTTTGGGTCAGCAGTGCATCTCAAATATGGGTCCAAACAATCTTACTACTTCAATTTAAAAAAGTGAATCACATTCTCTACAAAAACGAAAAGAAATTGGTCCCAAGTTTTGGGTCAGTACTGCACCTGAAATTCCGAACAAAGAAATCATATTACTTCAATCTTAAAGAACAGTCACATTCTCCGCATTAAACGAGCAATAACGCTTGAAAACCCTGCCAAGATTTTAATCGTTCACTCATCCATCCGCTATCATCCCCGTGCACACACCCTCCACGCGGATCCGCTATAATATCGTATTAATCATCCCGCAATAAGACTCGTTAACGCTTAATGGCGCGATCAAGGGCCCAAGAGCGTACAACCGAAATGCGGCTAAATGATTTTTAACCGTCGATTGTTACCCGGCGGGATCGATAATAGCGAATCGAGAGAGCATACTCCTCTGCCTCCCTCTTTGCATCCCCCCGGTTAATGAGCATCGCAGCGGTAGAAATTCGGAATTTCGACAGATTATGCGGAATAACATTCGAGCGAACTGTTCGATCGCGTGTCGAGCGTGAAACGCGCGACGTTACCCATTTATACACACCGGGGGAATAACCGTGGAACCGTTAAAGCGCCATTCAATTCCATTGCGGGGCAACGAGAGAGCGTGGGGAGGAAAAGAGCTGGATGGAAACGAAAAGTATCAAACATCCTCCGCATGATCCCATTTCCTCTCTCTCTCTCTCTCTCTCGCGAGCGCGTCGAACACGCGGCGGCAGCCGAGGCTCTCATTAAAAAGTACGTGTTTGAGTTGCTCTCATCAGCTGAGCCAACCTAATCTCTCGCGAGCGCACGACAAACGCGCGCCACGCTACCGGAGCTCGAACCAAGCCCGGCCTTTTTAGAACTTGAAAGTATACTACCGTCGGCCTGCTGTGCACGACTTTTTCAAATGGCCGACGGATACACACCCAGGCGAATCTCTACCCCTCCTCTCTCTCTTCTTCCCGATGTTATCGCGTTATCGCGGAATTTTCGAGGGGCGGAACCGTTTTCACGTGTTTCAACGGAGAAAAGTTTCGCGACGGTTTTTCCGACCGCTCTAGCGATATGCCGGTGGAAGTAGCGGAGTTTCTGATGGTTCTGGGTGTTGTTCGAGGAGAGTGCTGTGGCTCTAGATTTGTTGAGCAGTGGTGGGTGCTGTTTTGAGTAGAGGAACTTTCTCGTTGATGAAATTTTCTGTGCAGCTGCAGAATTTGGGAACAGTGGACACGTACTGCTTTTTAAACGAGGATGATTTGCGGCTAATTTTTAGGGGATGAAATTGTACTGCGGAGTTGGTGGCTGAAAAGCTATTAATTATTGTAGAATAATTCCAAAACGAATGAAGATTTCTTTCGTGCTTCTTCTTCAGCTCTCGTCACGTGGATACATATTCTTTCTTTTAGGTACTGATATTCATTTTCAGGGGATGAAATTACCCTCCAAAGTTTATGGCTGGAAAACTCAGATTGTAGAATAATTCGAAAACGAATGGAATGGTCTTTCTTCAGCTCTCGCCATGTAGACACATATTTTCTTTTTAGATACTGATATTCATTTTTAAGGGATGAAATCATCAACCCAAATTTTATCGCTGAAAAGCTAGTAATTATTATAGAATAATTTGAAAACGAATGGAGATTTCTTTCGTGCTTTTTCTTTAGCTCTCGTCATGTGGACGTGAATTTTTTTTTAGATACTGACATTCATGTTTAAAAAAACGAATGGAGATTTCTTTCGTTCTTTTTCTTTAGCTCTCGTCATGTGGACGTGAATTTTTTTTTAGATACTGACATTCATGTTTAAGGGATGAAATCATCAACCCAAATTTTATCGCTGAAAAGCTAGTAATTATTATAGAATAATTTGAAAACGAATGGAGATTTCTTTCACGCTCTTTTCTTAGATAATCATATTCATGTTTAAGGGATGCTAATCATTCTTCGCAATTAACAACTGAAAAACTACTAATTAGCAAAATTCGAAAACGAATTGCCACAGAGAAAAATGTTAAATATGAATATTAACTAGTTTATCAATTTCCTTATGTCACTGTAAACAATAATCGATCTTGCATTTTACAGAAACCACAGTCTGTCAAGTACATACACCATCATCACTCACAAACATTTACCCATCTACTCTTCCTTTCTACTCAAACACATAACAAATTTTTCAAAAAGATTGCATTTCCTTTTGCACGAAAGATTACAAAACAAGTCGAATCTTCCACTTCTCCCTCAAACACAGGTTAAACAAAGCTGCTCATCGAACTAAGGAAGTAAGCAAACATTTCATACGGAAGGGTAAGTATTACACAACACTTACGAGCCACGGTACACATTCGACAAGCTTCACCACTCGTCTTGAGCCCATTAAAAAAATCCCACCGAGTGTTCTGCATACCGATAAGGAAGTAAATTTGTGTTTATCAACATCGCGACTATCGTGAACGTTAATTCGTCGTATGAGCGCGGGAGATCAAAGGGGAGAAACGAATTCACTGGTCGCAAGACCATGACAAATATCGCGATTTTTCTTCTTCTTTTTTCTCTAGTCTCCTTTGGGGACCTTTTAAATAACATCAAAAGCGAAAGTAAATGGGAACGAAGCGACGTTGGGATTCTCGGCCGAGAAGACTCTAATGGGGCAAGAAGAGGAGGAAGAGAAGGGGAAGGAGAAAAATGGGTAATAAGCGAGAAGTTCCATGGATTGAAATATTAATTGTTCCCCTTTTCAAGGCTTCGACTCGTTCTGAAAATAACTCGTTCGTATGATTTTTTAATCACGCTCAAGTTATGCCGACGAGGAGTCGGGAATTTATCGCGAACCGTTATGGGTTTAGAGCTCCCTTGAGGGACAAACTTCGATCGATGTTTCCATTGGGAGTTTACTTTCATTTTTCGCCAAAACTTTCCTCTTAAGGACAGAGCTAAAGATATCCGTTGGACGATTTTCAACGGTAAAGTTCGTCGTTAAATGGCTGCCCGATGAACTCTGGCCGACTATCGCGGCCATTTTTCCTAATTGAAATTTGTACTGTAAGATACTGTTACAATACTTTTATTAGCACTGTCGTTAAATTAAAGTTACATATAGGTATAATAGTAGCCTAATTTTCAAATAAATTTTAAATAATTTTAAAGAAATTTAATTTCTCATGTGGATTGGAGTTCAAGGTCACGTGACAGATTGATAAAACCAAAATTACTGGGAAAATATCAGCGAACCACTTTACTCGATTTAATTAACACGACAGTGAGATGAAACGTAACTACTATAATACTTTTATTAGCGCTATCATTGAACAAATTAAAGTTGCACATAGATAGTAGCCTAATTTTTAAAAAATTTAATTTTTCACGCGGATATAAAAAGGTACACTTTCGTGAAAACTACGACACAAGTAGCAGTGATAGAATTTCTCTGGTTACCCGGAGCGACGAAAGCTGCAATTCGAAACGAACAGTTCAAGTTATCGCGCCTTTTATTCCCCTAAACGTTCTTAATGCGTTTATAATAAAGAATGGCTGCTCATTATACGGCGCATTAGGTGTTAACTAGCCTTATCGTAAACTAGATTTAAATGAACCTGATTACACCAGGCAGCCCCGCGGCGGCCAACTCGCTGGGTAAAACGAGTTACGCGAACATCTTTCCGCCGTGCAACCGACCGACTTTAATCACGTCCGGGAAAAATAGTTTAACAATTAGCCAAGGCTGAATTAAAACGCAACTTCACCGTGATTCTACGAATTTCCTTCTTCCCTCCGTGGACAGGTAGCCCCTTGCAATTTTCCTTAACCGTTGGAAATTCCCTCGGAGAGGATATTTTCGTATTCTTCCGCGTGCACAAGGTGCCCGTTAAAGCGAGTATCAAAGACGTTCCTTAGGAAATTAAAAAGCGTTCGATGGACGCTCTGTGATTAAGCCTTTTCGTCTTCGACTCTTTGAACCT
Organism: Habropoda laboriosa; assembly: GCF_001263275.1. NCBI lineage: Eukaryota > Metazoa > Arthropoda > Insecta > Hymenoptera > Apidae > Habropoda > Habropoda laboriosa. Next base: position 3,735,936 of record NW_017100231.1, read on the forward strand.
CGACGTTCCCCGGGATCCTCTGAAAAGCGTCCTTTTTGCACGAAGAAATCGAGTGTTCGAGGAATTTTTTCGCTATTTTATTGTTACCTCGAGTGTTAACTAATAGGAGTTTCCTTGGAGAATGTAAAAAGAAAGGAATATCGTTTAATTTGTCGAAAAACAGTTGGTCTCGAAGTTGGTTTCTCAAAATTAATGAGAAAGTTGAAGATCTTGAAGCTTTTCGCAATGAAAACGCAGTTGAACGAACTTACATGCCCCTTAGAATCGAGCAACTGTGTACGACAGGTTGCTCGTTGCCAGGCGCCTAAGGTTTGCACTTTTCAATTCGTATTACTCGAGAACGAAAGAGAAATGGACATACATTGATGTAGCAAAAAATGTTTCTTTCGTCGTCCTTTATAAGTCCATGCTACATTGTCTTCTCGTTCTGAAATACTTTTGCAATAAAAAAAAAAAAAGAAGAAATTCTTCGCCATTCTCGAAGTAGCTTTCATTGAACGATTCAATTCGTAGCAAGTAATTCGCGGAGAGGCAGAAGGGAGAACAAAAGAGGGAGGAACAATGAGTTGTTGCTTTTAAACCAGCACGAGAAATTTCGTTGGAAATGGCCGCGATAACACAGCGGAAATCGATCTTATTGTTTTCATAGCGGACTGGCGAGTTAAGATTCAACGCAAACTCTCGATCGCCCGGCAAACAATCGATCAATTAGCAAGGTACAGGCGGTGAGATTAATTAGGCGACCCACCATTTAACGCCAAGGATAACGAAAATTTAATATTGGAACATTGATATTCTCGCTGGACCGGAAACAATATGGAGGACTTTGGCGAGTTCGGGTTAATTATGAAGCATTCAGAAAATTGTGAATATGTTAGAATATTGTGGAGTAATTTTTCGAAAAAAAAATTTTCTAAATAAAATAACCAAAATTTAGGCGCAATTTAACGCAAAAATTTGAACATGCGTGCATAAATTTTCAAGTTAGTGCTTCGTCTTCCTCCATTATTCCCTGACTTCCGACTGAACTCTCCCACGCATTCTTCTCCCAATAAAACAAAAAAGAAGAAAAACATTCGTATTCTACTTTACACAAGTATCCTCCCTTGAAACATTCTAGAAACACGTGCTTTTGTATAGACTGTCTATTGGACGCCTAAATAAGCACAAACTTGCACGAAGAAACTAGGTCAGTAGATCATGTTCATTACGTAGAAGAAAACTGTCACAATGAGACGTGGAAACCTTTCTTCACATTTTTCACCGATTCACTTTGCGTCAACGATCGTCGACGAACCTACATTTGTAGGTGCAACTCAATTTCTCGATTTTTTTCTCACCTACGAAGAACCTTATAGAGCGTGGAAATCGGAGGACGGCTCAACACGCGAGACCGCTAATTCTTGGGCAAATACGCGAGAATCGCTTGCGAAATCCGTGTATCAATCATCACCGGATCCAGTGTAAACGGCAGAAAATTTGGCCGGATATGACATCGGATCGATTACACGCGTAGCAGAGGATTTACCCATCGATTTATCGCCGTTGCTGAATTAATGCGCCGCTTTGGTAATCCGTTAATGGTAGCTGATTATAATCTGACGCGACATTAGCAACTCCGTGAGCTGTGGAACGATGTTGTCAATCGATGGTATCGCCGCGTTAGCGTGGAAAGAACATCGGTGGCAGGATAGACCGTGCTGTGACAATTGTTTAACGGGAGAATAGACGTGATTTGCACGCGATTTCTGTGATTCCACGCGGAAGCTGCGGCAATTTCTGATTATTAGGTTGTTGGAACTGATTGAAGGAAGTTGTTTTGGTATTGTAAGTCGAGAGTGATGTTGTCAGAGATGGATGAGAAAAAGTTTTAAAAGGGAAGCAAGAAGAATGTGTTAAAAAGGACCAATTTTTCTAAAATTTTCTCTCTAGAAATCGAGTATCGAAGGAGCGATCGTTCTACGTCCAAAATTGGGCCCAAATGGACCCAAACGTAGCCATTAGAGTGTTAAAAAGGACCAATATTTCTAAAATTTTCTCTCTAAACATCGAGTATCGAAGAAGCGATCGTTCTACGTCCAAAATTGGGCCCAAATGGACCCAAACGTAGCCATTAGAGTGTTAAAAAGGACCAATATTTCTAAAATTTTCTCTCTAAACATCGAGTATCGAAGAAGCGATCGTTCTATGTCCAAAATTGGGCCCAAACGGACCCAAATATAGCCATTCAAGTGTTACAAAGAACCAATCTTCCTAAAAATCAAGTATCGAAAAAGCGATCGTTCTACGTCCAAAATTGGGCCCAAATGGACCCAAACGTAGCCATTAGAGTGTTAAAAAGGACCAATTTTTCTAAAATTTTCTCTCTAAACATCGAGTATCGAAGAAGCGATCGTTCTACGTCCAAAATTGGGCCCAAACGGACCCACATATAGCCATTCGAGTGTTACAAAAAACCAATCTTCCTAAAAATCAAGTATCGAAGAAGCGATCGTTCTACGTCCAAAATTGGGCCCAAATGGACCCAAACGTAGCCATTAGAGTGTTAAAAAGGACCAATTTTTCTAAAATTTTCTCTCTAAAAATTAAGTATCGAAGAAGCGATTGTTCTACGTCCAAAATTGGGCCCAAACGCAGCCAAGTGTTCATTAACGATGAAACAGAAGAGTAGCAAGAGTCCTCATAATCAGAGCGAGTAACATAATCGCTCGGCCGAACCGGAAGAATCATCCCTTCTCCTTAACTCAATGGACTTCCATAGCAGCGGCGTGTTTGCATTTTAATCCGAAGAACTCGATTAATTCAATCCGCGGCGAAGTTAATTCATCGCGGGACGTTTAACGTTCACACGGATGTTAATATTCATGCCCGGCGATTTTCTACTTCGCGGGCTGAGCACCGTTTAAAGGTAGAGACGGCTGGTATTTCTCCCTAATTAAAAGTAACGACGTCGAAATTCTGTTACGGGACGAAGTTGAGATGATAAACGATAGTTTTGCTAACGCTTCGCCCTTCTTTTGTGAGAGTTAGCTGAGACACAACGTGGCGTGGTACATTTCGTATTTGAAAATACGCAACACTGAGGAAACTGTAATGTAATAGTTTGCAATGATGCTTTGGGCAAGTGAAAGTTGATAGAATATGGTAAAAAAGTATGAGGATAATTTGAGACAAGTTGGAGAGGTGAAGGCAACTGCTGTGTAACTCTAGAGTTGCGTTTAGGCGATCAATATTTCCTTTTACACGTGCAATAATGTTGAGAACCTTGAAATATTGACAATGTAGTATATTGATCGTCTGAACGCCTCTTGCAACTCTAAAACAACTCAAATAAGTCAGACGTCTTCTAAAGGATTCATACAACACACTCTGCAATTGCTGATCAATTGAATTTCATCACGATCGTTGCTGAACACACTTCGTTCACTCGGTTACATGCACTGTATCTACAATATTCCATTTCCAACACTTTGATAACTCTTAAGACACTCCAAGTCTATCGATAAGAACTCAAACAACTCTTAAAACACTCATACAACATTCTACTTCCAAGATTTCATCTCTAATACTCTGATGACTCTTACAACTTTTCGACTTCGTAAGAAAAACTCTTCCTTCGCCTTCTTTCCCATTCACCAACTATACTGGGCCTCTTTTTATCTCCAAATGGTCAAGGAATCGATGGGCCTCTTTTGGTTCCCAAATTGTCACGAATCAATGGGCCCTGTTTGGTCCCCAAATTGCCACGAATCGATGGACCTCTTTTAGTTCCCAAATTGCCACGAATCAATGGGCCTTTTTTGGTCCCCAAATGGTCAAAGAATCGACGGGCCTCTTTTGGTTCCCAAATTGCCACGAATCGATGGGCCTTTTTTGATCCCCAAATGGTCAAAGAATCGATGGGCCTCTTTTGGTCCCCAAATGGTCAAAGAATTGATGGGCCTTTTTTGGTCCCCAAATGGTCAAAGAATCGATGGGCCTCTTTTGGTCCCCAAATGGTCAAAGAATCTATGGGCCTCTTTTGGTCCCCAAATTTTCACGAATCGATGAATCTCTTTTGGTTCCCAAATGGTCAACGAAACGATGGGCCCCTTTTAGTCCCCAAATCGTCAACGAATCGATGTTCCTCTATCAAAACCCTCGCTCTACGCCTCTCCAAACTTTTTGGTCCCTAAATGGTCAAAGAATCGATGGGCCTCTTTTGGTCCCCAAATGGTCAAAGAATCTATGGGCCTCTTTTGGTCCCCAAATCGTCAACGAATCGATGTTCCTCTATCAAAACCCTCGCTCTACGCCTCTCCAAACTACGTAGCAAGAGTCTCTACTAACAATACTGATTAGAAAATGCAGGAAGATGGGGCGATGAAATCACAGTTTCACGCGAGAAGTAATCTTCTCGCAGGTTCCCTTTTGCAAACGCTTCGTTACACGAAAATTTCTCACGAGTCGTTAACACGCGAACGGCGTTCAGATAAAGGAGAGTGTGCCGTGGAAAAATAGGGGCAAAAAATGGTCTACAGGTTAGGTGTCGTCGTTAGGGTGAAGGGGAGAGAAGGAGTTCACCGACCGAAGGGATGCTTCCTCTATGTCCCGATTAATTCACAAACACGCCTATCTCCGGAGTAACCTCGTCATTTCTTGGCTGGCTCTACGCGCGAGGAACTTGTCTGCTCTCGTGTAGAACCCCCTTTGACGAGGGCCTGACACGCGATAAATAAGTAAACGACATCGAAACCCGGCCGAATCAATTACCACAGACTGACTTTGGGGAAATGCATTTGAAATTATACTACGTCGCTTCCAAGCCCGCCGACTCTTGTCATTAACGAACAGCCAGCGGAGGATCGAAACGCTGAATTTGAGTATTTTAGCGAATTTACCGGAAGAGTTAAGCTCGGTTTAAAAGAGGATTATCGTGTTTATTTGAAAAGGAATTTCAGGAGCATTTTTACCCAACTTTTTGTTCGCCTTTAAAACACGCAGTTGATAGAAACGTAATTGTAATCTCCGTGAGACAGTTTCTCAAGCGAGACTTCGTGTCGACGATATTGAATTAAGGACGCTTTTCCCTCGAAAATTTGATTGATTAAACTTTGATCGAAACCGGTTAAATTTGACAAATGGTATAGTGAGATCGTACGTCATTAATGAATTGATATTTAAAATTCCTGCTTACAATCTTTGCTACTTTTCTCTATTTTTTTAAACTTGATATGCTAAAAACGATCAATTTAATTTTCCTTCACTTATTTCCTAAGCGTATAAAAATCAATTTTCCACTAATTCATAATGCTGTCACTTACATTTTCGCTACAGAATAGAAAAGCCAGCGCAATGTGCAAAATGAAAAAAAAAATTAAACAAAATTGCACTTTTTCGAGGATTAACTGTGCAAGTGCATGATTTCGCCGCTTTCTGCTCAATAATAATTGTTGCGTCGATAAAAACGAACCTGCAGGCGCAGACAGATTTTTTAAACACGCTGCAATTGACATCGAACAGCTCTGAACGAGGCTCGAGCTCCTTGTCGCCCTAGAACTTCTGTTTCGGCGCTCGAATTACGTGTACTTTGACACCTGACTGATTTTACGACCTCGCTATATCAATTCCACTAGCTGTACGCGTCAACCTAACCCACCAAAATCCACTTGTTACAATAAACACGCGTTGTACGACCTCGCTATATCGATTCTACAGACTGTACACGTTAACCTAACCCGGCTCGATTCATACGTCACAGTAAACACGCATTATACGACCACGCTATGTATATCTGTTCCACAGACTATACACGTCAACCTAACCTAACTCGATCCAATTGTTACAATAAACAGGCATTATACATGGGTTATCTTGCTTCCTCTGCGATCAACTACACAAATTATTATTATTACTCCCATAATTTCTAGGGGCAAGTGAAAAATATTTGAACGAAGATACAAGGAAACACTGTAGCAACGACATAATTAGCAAAACTTAGCAAACTGAAACGAATCTCTGCAAAATTAATTGCACACCCATAAAGAATTTCTAGCAAACTTATTATCTATCTATCCAAACTTTTCACCCGTAATCTACACACTCTCTAAAACAATTTTACTACCTTCAACTAAAAACATTCACAACTTACTTCTTAACCCCTTAACTTATAGCAACCTGTCAGACTCGTGGCAGAGATTCTGGCGAAGATGTGACAGAAATAGTTGTATTAGTAAGAAAAATTAATAATAATCCTAATTTTCGTTTAAATTTGCAGGATCGAGGATTGCTAAATGTAATTAATCTGTGAAAGATAAGTTTTCGTTACCTGATACAGTACTAAAGTAGAAAAATGGCTGACGCTTAGATGCGTAGTCGGAAAAGTAATCATCTGTTAAGGGGTCAATCAAATCTCGCATTGTTATTGTTGGATTATTAGGAGAAACGAGTGTGTGTCTGTGTAATAGTAACAGCAAAAATGATCAACATACTCAGGCAGATTAATATAAACATACATTACCAGCCAAAAGATTGGAATCACACCCTACTTTTCATCGATATTAAATCTGCTGCTAATTTTTTTATAGATTTGAAGTTTGTCTCAATTTATCTCATATCAATTGATTCGCACAGTCGCTGACTTTTTTCTGGAAATTTTTGTGTAAATTGCAATGCTCGGCGATTCCAAACTTTTGGATGGTAGTGTATATAGAAAAATAACACAGTAACCATCTGTTTAATATGGGTGACGCTGATATGTTTTTTTTTCTCCGCCTGTTGTCGATGTTTGTTTTATTAATTGCGTAGCGACATGCCTTCGAGCGATTTATAATTCAAACAATATCTTTTAATTTATTACCATAAATTCTAATAGTTATGAAGAATTGACGAAGTCCAAAACGTCGAAGAAAAAAGAGCGTTGATGAACGTGGTTCCCCCATCAAATTTCCTCGACAAATTCACGAA
>NW_017100231.1:3742897-3744596 GCF_001263275.1 Habropoda laboriosa
CCTCATCTCCCCTATCCATCAGCAATTACACCCTTTCCCAGTCTCTTTTCGGGAGCCACGCGCGTCATCCCTCAGGAACTCTCCGCTGGCAAAAGTGTATCATAAACAACCGGGGACGTTATTGGAATCGTACAGGCAGGTGGTGGCCGCGTGTCCGGAAAAACGTTTTGATTGATTCGCTGGCGAGATATCGCTGGTGGGCGAAATGAAGCGTCCCGCGGACAATGCGCCAGTATTCGTTTCATTAATCAACGCATCTCTCCCGCAGTGCGATAGTTTTGCGGCGGGTTATCGCGGCCAGCTGGATATCCGGCCGCGCGACAGATTAACTTTGCCTGCCGCTATTCGACGGGGCCCAGACTTGTCGCGGTCCCGCGGCCATTTTCATCGTTCCGTTCCACCGTGAAACATTTCGTTATTCACGTCCCGCTGCCTCCAAATTGTCCGCCATATTCTATCGTGCGTGACATCCTCGTTGGCATAACTCCTCTTATGCGCGATCTATGTTCTCGTGGCGATGTCTCTTTTTTTTTGGCAATTATCGTTGAACCTTAAAAATAGATCGAAAAGGCGTTACTTCCTTCTACTTTTTTCTGGGGAGAGTATTATATCGTTACCATTGGGAATTATCGGTGATTTGGATATATTGGGTTGTCGAATTTGATCGTTTAGGCAGTAATTTTCAGCGAATCTTTAAATTTGATAGAGAAAGCGTAACTTTTTTCTATTTTTTCTGGGAGACCATTGTGTCGCTATCGACAATTATCGTTGATTTGGATGTATTAGGTTGTTAAATAAATTCGTGTTGAATTTTATTATAGTTTGAAGAGAAGAAATTTCAATTTCACCTTCTGACTCCACAACTTTTTTTCTATATTTTCTGGGAGACCATTGTGTCGCCATTGTTGCCAATTATCATGTCATCGAATTTTATCATTTAGATCGACATCTCCAGCGAACCTTTAAATCTGACAAAAAATTTCAATTTCACCTTCTCACTTCACAACGTTTTTCTATTTTTTTAAAATTATTTTTCCCTATGAAGATCATTATTAACTTCAAGCAATTATTACAAAAATAGTAAAAATACCACACACATCTCTCAAACACTTGACATAAACGTGCATAAATTAGAACCAGCCTAAACACATCATCAAACGAAAGCACCACCCAAAACCCTCCCCCAAATTCCACAACACTCAAGGTCCCCTACCGGGAGAGCAACAGTTCACCCTTAACTTCGCACGGTGAACGAGGCGGGCCGATCGATGGAATTAACGTTCACAGGTGAAACGAAGCCAACGATTAGGCCATTACTCGTCGGTAGGAATAATTCGCCAGGTCCGTGGCAATTAGAAGCGGCGCGGCCATTGTTGCTCTCCGTTGGAAAAACGCCGAAGGAATTAGGAAACGTTAAGCCACCACGGTGCAGAGGGGTACAGTTTTCATCCGGTGGACCGTGACAAGGCTGACGAACGGCGGTTGCAGCTCGACTCCACTCAATTGTGATCCTAAATGCACCCGAGCCATTCACCCTCTCGCCACGCTTACCAGCCTCGCGTCTCTTTCTCTCTCTCTTTTTTTCCGTGGCAACACCCAGGATTACTTCATTCCCCCCTTTCTGGCCCCTTTATTCCCCCCTTTCCACTACGCCCCTACCCCAGTTTGCAACGGGGAATCGTATTGGCTTTTGGCGGTG
>NW_017100231.1:3744646-3754934 GCF_001263275.1 Habropoda laboriosa
CCCCCGTTTCCTTCCTACCACTTCCCTCTTTGTCTTTCGCCGCTACTCTGTACAGGGCGCGCCTAATATGTGCCACAGCCACCTCACCGATCAATTCGACACTTGAAGGTGATCGAAAATCTTGCTGTAAATACAGGGTGATTCGTTCGGTTAACTTCAGGATCTGAAGTTATTACTCGTTGATTAACCTTTTCGATACTGTAGCGTCCCAAAACGCCGTAACTCTTCGACGCTTGGAAACGCTGACTCGCGGCAGGGCGAGACTTATTAAACAATTATTGTATTTCTTAGGCGTGTTCTCAATAGACTGCGTCTCGAGGGTGAAAACCTCCGTGCTTTGTACCGTCCACCCCCGACGTGGTGGTGGTAAGTGCGACGCGATACGGAAGACGTCGAGCGATCACCGCTTTTGGCGGCCCATGCGACACAGGACCCAACGCGAGCCCCCTCAAGCGAAGAAACACTCGAGCCCTCTACATCTGAATACTGTCGGAAGGGTTAACAGAGAAAAAGTTAAGAAGACGTAAGTTACAATAATTATACAGACTCTCAAACTCCTAACTCCCGAACTAGTGATTTTCGAACCCCGAATTATTAACACTTTTTCGTTTATTTTCATGATCCTGAAGACTTCAAGCGAGACACATGTTACACTCACTTTTTTCTTTCCAAATTCTTTGTATAGTCGGGGCCACGATATAGCGAGGTCGTAAAATCGGTCAGGCGTCAAAGTAAACATGTTTTAGCTGCCGGAACATTGAAATTGACAGAAATACGAGCAGATAAGTACTTGAAACCATTGTCAGGACCGTACGAAGAATTCTTGTATCCAGCGTCAATGTATCTTGTATGATATATCAAAGAAAAAATTCTTAATCACATTACAATTTTTCTTTCTTGTTTTCTAATTTATTGAGTTCGTCTTCCTTTTCATTGTTGATATTCTTCTTCGATTTTGATCACCCTATTCACAGTTTTTTTCCAATTATGCGGTTTAATACTGTCCATTTCTCTTTTTATTAATTCAACAACTTGTTGATGAAATTTCGGGCATCTATTTTTTCTTCTTATATTCAATTTTAATTGAGCCCAAATCATTTCTATTGGATTAAATATGCAGAAATATGGTGGCAATCTCAGGACAGTATGGCCGTTCTTCTCTGCTATTTCATCAATAACATATCTTTTTTTAAATTTTCCAATTTTTAAAATTTCTTTCTAAATTTCTTAAAAGATAGTGATTAATATTAAATATTTTCCATTTGTAAATGAAATATTTTCCATTTGAAATACCAAATCATATGCTACCATTCATTTATTGTTAGAATCCTCAAGCAGACTGCAACGCACGGCCCTGAGTGCCGCAGCATCAATAGGTGCCGCTTCTTAAGAGCTTAATTTACGACCTCGCTATATCTTGGCCCCGACTATACATTCAATTTTGAACGTCACCGTAACTTTTTTTCAACGGAACACACTACGTTTATCTACAGAAGTTAAAAGAGTACCATAAAAATGAAGTAAACGAAGATTTTTCTATCCACGTTCACCAATGCTCTTTTCTTCGATATTTTGGACACCCGGTACGCAAACTTCGTTAATTCTTAGCCGCAACCAAATCCACCAGGAGAGACGAGTCCCGCTTATCACGACACACCCAGTAGATCCTCCGTGAATTCACCCGATTTATTTACATCTCCCGGTGAACCCCGCAACAAAGCAAGCAAATTATCTCGAGCGAGAGAGAGGGAGGCCGGTAACATCGATGCACGTTTCCGGCTAATAGCCCGGGATTGCCGAAAATTTATCGACAAGGCTGTACCAGGGCTAATTTCCAACTGGCTGGAACGAGGCTCCGTTACACGGAAGTTATCGATACCATCTGGGAATGCATGCAGCTACGAGTGGTTATCGTGTATACACCAGTACGAGACACACTGTACGGTGGACAACGTGTCGCGAAGAGCAGCGGTACGAGAGTCTTGAACCGAACAGATCACGGTTTGGATATATAGGATGAAACTTGCACCGGTAGAATCGACGATATGGCTCTCTGCCGCTGCTCCTCGCTCGATAGAATTCTCAAGCCGTTCCTCTCCCTCTCATCCATCGATCGGTTCGTAATTAGTGCTGCTCGGATTGCGACGATTAGTAAGTTATAGGAGAGCTTAGACTTGCCGATATTCCTCGATCTCTCTCTGAAGAGAGACAGAGAGAGATCTGGTGATTCAATGATACATTATTCGGGACGAGATGGAATATTTTATGCTCTGAATTAATCATCGAGCGATTGTTCTTGGGATGAATCAGGGAGAGTTGGAATATTTTTGCGAATCGATTAGAAATGAATTTTTTAAGTTCGTTTGGTGTGGGTAATTTGTTATTTTTTTTATTGTAAAGAATATTGGTGGAGATAATTTGTAGCATTTTTTATTCTTCCAGGCAAACAGGATTTGATATTTATTTTAGAATAATTTTGGAAGTATTTCTGTGGTTATTGTCTTTTTATTTTACTAATATTTGAAGAAATAGCGTCGATTTTTGTGAACGATCGGAATATGTCTCTGTACTTCACATTCCTTTTCTGCAGTACACGAGTCTGCCTCATCATCAATCGCTCTCTTGCGTTTTGACATTTTTCTCATTTTTACTTTTCATTACGGACTCATTCCTTCATTTTGTATTTCTTGTGGGTTACTTAGCCGCCATTATCATAGACATGTTTCTCTTTTATTTATTTACACATATGTACATTTATGTTACATTAAATTTGTAGAAACCGAAGAAAAAATTTTTAGGGACCAAACCGGGAATCGAACTCGCGACCTCAAGATTGGCAAGCCGAGCCTTTGCGCACTACGCCAACGACTCCCTCTCTATTTTCCCTCGTAGGTTTCCCTATTTCATTCTACAATATTATTATATTTATATTCTGTTTTTCAATTTCCTTTTCCTTTCCATTTCACAGTTTTCCTTTCTTTTCAGGACGAACCATCGGGAATAGAATTTTTGTAAACTCAGGAGTGCTGTATACTAGCAGTAGCTTTACCCGCATATTTACGGAAAGAATATTTTGTAGTACGAAATAAAATAAAATAAAAATGAATAGTTAGATCTAGAAGTGGAGGTTTTAAATGTGAAACACTGCAAGGGAGACAACAACAATTGGCGAATTGACAAATAAAGCCATTGGACACATTCCTCTTATTCTAACAAACTCCCTCGAGATCACTGAATGCTACCCCATGTTACGTTCCGGACCCTTTACCCGGCATCAATCGCTATTGAGAACGAGAACTCGATGCCCAAAGGAAACGTGGAAATTCTGTGGATATAAGGTAACTTCTAAAGCCTTGACTTTCTTCCAGCCACAAATATCATTCGATCGATTCGCCAAGTTTTCTTTCAAATGTTTCTTTCTTTTTTTATGTTTTACAAACCTGTGTATTGTAATGTAAATTTAAGGTCAAGAAATATTCGGAAAAGTGAACGAGGTGAATGATTCTTTAGCCCTTTTTTTGAATTAATTAAAATTTTAAGATGGTCTGCGGATTGTTTCGAAACTTCGATTAATTTGAACCCTGAAATCGATGTGTATAGTGCCTACAAATTTACGAGTTTTCCTTCGTCCTCCAGGAAGTACTTTAAAACCACTAAAAATCCTTTCAAAATTACGTCATAAACTGAAGAACTCGTGACGGTATAATAAATTCCCCGACCTAGGCGAACTTTCCGAGAAACTTCTTACGATCATCTTGATTTCATAAAATCAGGATTTAATGTGGAAGTATGAATCTAAATACTTATTTTGAGATTCTAAATGAAAATTGTGAAGATCGCTACTATTATTTTAGCCATGGTACACTGAGAAATTAATAGAAATCTGAACACAGAATCACAGAAGATCTAAAAATACTTCAAAAATGTACTTCTCCTCCATCTTCAAATTTTTTTAAGAACCCTTTCACGACCATCGTAGGATCTGACACAATTGCTCAACCTACTCGTCCCAACAATTTCAAACGAAAATCGCAAAAATTCAAAGAACTCCAAATAAACAGGGTGTCCCGTAACTCTTAGAAGATCCGGAAATGGGGGGTAGCTGGGGTGACTCTGAACAACTTTTTCCTCTTCCAAAATCTAGTTTGAAGCTTCGTTTTCGAATTATTAACGAAAAACACTGGCCAATCACAGCGCCTGTAGAGCCCGCGCTCAGGGACGGACGATGAAATTTTCAGCGTGCGTATCATTGACATAGATCTACGAAACGTATTTTTTAAATTTTCATTACGAGCTCAGATGTAAAAGTTGTAAAAACGACCTTCGCTATTTTCTTCGCGATTCCGACTAATTGCAGTTTTTTCAAAAAATTTATACAAACGTCGGAATGAAGGCAAAAAGCCATTTCTCTAAGCCTTATAAAAATAGCGGTGCAAAGTCAAATTTTTTTGACAGCGATCGGTAACCGAGAAGTCACACGAGCGCGTCGTTCACGATAGCGCGCGGGTGAATCTCTGTTCGTCCGTCCCTGAGCGCGGGCTTTACGGGCGCTGTGATTGGCCAGTGTTTTTCGTTAATAATTCGAAAACGAAGCTTCGAGCTACATTTTGGAAAAGGAAAAAGTTGTTCAGAGTCACCCCAGCAACCCCCCATTTCCGGATCTTCGAAGTGTTACGGGACACCCTGTAGAATCACAAAAGATCTGCAAACTAATCCTTCTCCTGCTCTAAAAATCCCTCAACAATTCACTTCTTTCCGTCATCATCCCAAATCTGTATACCAAGTCACACTTTTTAAGAACCCTTCAATGACCATCTAAATTTTATAAAATAGGATTTAAGACACTATTACTCAAACTACTCATCGAAAACGATGAACATAAAAATTAAAAAAACCCCAGAAGATCTACAAACCCATGCTTCCCTTGCTTTAAAAATCCCCCAAAAATTTACTTCTTTTTCCACCATCGTCATAAATCTCCGTACCAAGTCAAACTTTCTAAGAACCCTTCCACGATCATCCTAATCGTATAAGATACAATTAAGCACAAAACTACTCAACCTACTCATCCCAACATCTTAAAAGAAAAATCACAAAACTGAAAGGAACTCCGAACACAGAACCACAGCCTCCTCCAAATCCACCCTCCTACTATTTCAAAAGCCCCGAAAGAAATCTCACAAAACGAACAAAATCCTAACCCGAAACTAACAAAAATTAAAAGAATCCCAAACACAGAACCACAGCCTCCTCCAAATCCCCTCGAAACCTCCCATCTCCATCACCATAAATCCTCGTAACCCAATCAAACATCCCAAGAATCCTCCTCCACGTCCAAAACACCACACTCCCTGTTACCACGCTACAACCCCCGCGACAACACGTGGACAAAAATGCGCATCCAGTAGATCCTCCCTAATTCCATCTCCGCCAATGTACACAACCCCCCAAAAAAACCCCCAAAAAACGGTAATTCCACGTTGGACAAGCGTGACGGTTCGCAACGACGAATAATCAAGCCCCGGTAGCTCTAGCTCCGCACCCATAGGTCCGCGCAGACGGACAACCACCGTGCGTTTTGCCCCCGTGGCAACGTTATCATAACGAAAAATGGACAGAGGGGTCAGAAGGGTGGACCGCGGGTGAAAGCTCGCGGGAGAAAGGAAGAAAGAAGCGTAACGCTAGCGGGAGAGTCAGAGCGAGAGGGATGTTGAAAAGAGCGAAACGCATGAATAGAGTTCAAGAGCACCCTCGGTGCCGGCCGTCTAGCCATTCAATGTGAGCTCGCAGACTTTTCAGAGTTGCGGCATTACTCTTCCAACGTTAATGCGGCCACATAACCCGTGGCTTTTTCCCTCCCCTCTCCACCCTATGTTTCTGCCATCCGAACCCTTTTCCATCCGTTAACCGGAACAGAGGGGGCATTCTTTTAAATGGGAAACTTTCATTAATCTCGTCTAGGAAGTTACCAAACCGAGTAGAAATTCGGAACGGAGTCGAGGCAGAATTGCCGGTGACTTGGACACACTGGATGCTTTCTGAATTGGCGTGGCGCGCGACCCTCCCCGACCACCGTCGCTGCAGGAATCGAATCTGAACGCGGAAACTGCTCTCCCTGGTACCGCGCTTCCTTTACCACCCACGAGCCGACGTTTTCACCGTGTGCATACGGGGTGTCCCGAGCGTAAGTGGGACAAGTGTCAGGGTGGAGGAAGGTTCGACGGTGTAAATGGGAATTTTTGGGATGGGGGAGGGGATTTTTGAGGTTAGGTGAAATCTTGTGAACGGGGGTGGGCTGTTTTGGAGGGGGTTTTGTGGAAAAATTGGAGATTCGGTGCGATTGTTTGAACAGTGGAAGATCGAATCACGATCTATTTTTCTAGTTTCTGGGAAAGGGGAGATACATATGTTCGAACAGACGAAGGTGTGTTTAATAATTAGAAAAATAAGAGTGGTTGTAAGTTTTGATTGTAACTTCGTTCTATCGAGATTTGAATTCATCGTTAATTGTTAATAATCTTATAATGTGGAAAAATAAATTGTACGAATAGTGGGAAATCATGATTTGCACAATATACTTCAAGTTAATGTAAAAAAGAGGTAAACATATTCAAACAGCTATTTCACTGAAAGTATGATCAATAATTGAAAAATGAGAGCGTTTTAAATTTATTATTTATTTTTATTAATTATAACTAAATTTAGAATAAATTGTTAAAATTGTGCGAACAGTGGAAAATCTTGAATTTGCACAAAATTCTCCAACTTTATGTAAAGAAGAGGAAAACATACTTGGACAGCTATCTCACCGAAAGTGCATTCAATAATTAAAAAAATAAGAGCGTTTTAAATTTATCACAACAAAATTCAGAATAACCTAATTGCCTTGAAAAATAAATTGCTAAAATTCTGTAAACAATGGAAGATCGTGAATTTGCACAAAATTCTCCAACTTTATGTAAAGAAGAGGAAAATATATTTGAATAAGTATCGGGACACCCTTTATACACCGACGGAGGCATCCTCGAGTACACCATTTCCGTCAGTGTATTCCCAGATCGGCCCGTTGACTTCTTAAGAATCCAGGAAAAATCCTAGCGAACTGCCCGGAACGCTTTATTGGCGGGAATTAAGGGGTTTACGACGGAGGTGGACAGTACCAGAACTGCCCGATCGTAAATTCTACACCGACGAGTTTAGTGTGGCATAGCGGGCTGCAGGAGGTTCTCTATTGCCATAGAATTGCTCGATTGTGTTCAATAGGACTCGGTGCATTGATAAGTCGTAATTCGCGACAAATATGACAATTTCTTGTGGAAAATTTTTCGTACAATTTCAGAAACCGAAGAATATACAGCTTCGTTTAAAAAACGAGCGATAACCTTGAAATATAAAAAAAAATTAAATTGAGTGAAAAATTGTGTTTTCCAAAGTACTTGAATTTTTCCTAACAAAATTTTTTCTTATTGCTAATAAATTTCGATAAATTCAATTTTCACGTTTCATATGCATCACCCTGTATAATTAGCAAAGTTTCCCTTGTATAATAGTAAAATGACATGTTTATGGAAACTTAAAAAAAGGCTTCCCAAAATACTTCAATTTTTTCTTACCACTAATAAATTTCCCTAACATTCAATTTTCACATTTCACATGCATCACCCTGTATAATTAGCAAAGTTTCTCTTGTATAATAGTAAAATGACATGTTTATGGAAACTTAAAAAAGGCTTCCCAAAATACTTCAATTTTTTCTTACCACTAATAAATTTCCCTAACATTCAATTTTCACATTTCACATGCATCACCCTGTATAATTAGCAAAGTTTCTCTTGTATAATAGTAAAATGACATGTTTATGGAAACTTAAAAAAGGCTTCCCAAAATACTTCAATTTTTTCTTACCACTAATAAATTTCCCTAACATTCAATTTTCACATTTCACATGCATCACCCTGTATAATTAGCAAAGTTTCTCTTGTATAATAGTAAAATGACATGTTTATGGAAACTTGAAAAAAGGCTTCCCAAAATACTTCAATTTTTTCTTACCACTAACAAATTTCCCTAACATTCAATTTTCACATTTCACATGCATCACCCTGTATAATTAGCAAAGTTTCCCTTGTATAATAGTAAAATGACATGTTTATGGAAACTTAAAAAAAGGCTTCCCAAAATACTTCTTTTTTTTCTTACCACCAATAAATTTCCCTAACATTCAATTTTCACGTTTTACATGCATCACCCTGTATAATTAGCAAAGTTTCTCTTTTGTAACAGTAAAATGATACGTTTATGGAAACTTAAAAAAAGGCTTCCCAAAATACTTCAATTTTTTCTTACCACTAATAAATTTCCCTAACATTCAATTTTCACATTTTACATGCATCACCCTGTATAATTAGCAAAGTTTCTCTTGTATAATAGTAAAATGACATGTTTATGGAAACTTAAAAAAAGGCTTCCCAAAATACTTCTTTTTTTTCTTACCACCAATAAATTTCCCTAACATTCAATTTTCACGTTTTACATGCATCACCCTGTATAATTAGCAAAGTTTCTCTTGTATAATAGTAAAATGACATGTTTATGGAAACTTAAAAAAGGCTTCCCAAAATACTTCAATTTTTTCTTACCACTAATAAATTTCCCTAACATTCAATTTTCACATTTTACATGCATCACCCTGTATAATTAACAACGTTTCTGCTCTCTAATAATAAAATAATAAGAGTGACAGTGTTTGCACGAATCTGCGAAACGCAATATTAATCCAAGTATCGTATCTCATAAATTATACAGTCTAAATAAGGTAAACAGTAGCGATAACAGAGATAAAAGTGTTGAATCGCCGGTGTTACGTTTAAAAATACCTTTACAAGATGTGATTAAATTTAACAGTGGTACCGATAAAATCTGATACGTTTCTTGTGCCACCAGTGATCTCCTACAATCCGATTGCTTCTAATTGAGACGGATTCCGACTAATTAGACGAAGCAAATGGTAGTTTCCAACTAATTAGCCGGCGTAAAAACTGATTGATAACCGCTCTGACTGATATTAAACGTTCTTTCCAACTCTAACCGTCTAACTAGCTATGCTGCTCACCACATACTGATTACACGTTTCCTAAAAACCCAGCTAACCAATCGGTCATTGTCAACGGTGATATAATTTGATCCTAGTTAACTTTGTCTTGCTGCAACTACGTGGAAGAAAACAGCAGTACAGGTAGCGTAAGACGATCCTGCACATTTTTCACAATTAACGCATTCAGGAGGACTCATTTTTGTCGCTGATAATTTCGTTTATCTTGAAAGAGAAATTTGAGGATTTCAGAGTACAGTGAACGATCTCCAATATTTCGAAAATATTCACTTTTTTTTGTCGGTAATTGAATTTTTTCCCTAAGGGAATATTTGAGAATAAAATGTCAACATAGTGGTGCAAAACGATTCCCAATTTTCACTCTCATCGCTAATTATTTAATTCATCTCAAAGGAAATATTTCGGAATTCTATAGTACAGTAAAAGATCTCCAATTTTTCGAAAATATTCACTTTCTTTCAGAATAATTAAATTTTTCTTCAAAGAAAATATTTAACAATTAAATTTCGATGTAGAGATACAGGAGGATCCCCAAATTTTCACTCTCATCGCCAATAATTTAATCTAATTCGAAGGCAATGTTTAAAAATAAAATATCAACACAGTACTGCAAAAAGATCCCCAAATTTTCACTTTCATCGCTAATAATTTAATTTAATCCAAAGGCGATACTTAAGAATAAAATATTAACGTATTTAGCGATGTAAGAGTGTCCCTAAATTTTCACTCTCATCGCTAATTATTTAAGTAGTATAGTAAAAGATCTCCAATTTGTCAAAAATATTCACCTTCTTTGTCGATTATTGAATTTCTTTGCGAAGGAAATACTTGAGAATAAAATGTCAACGTAGTGGTGCAAGAGGACCCCCAAATTTTCACTCTTCATACACCGAGGAATATTCACTCGCATCATTGATAATTTTAATTTAATTCGAAGGCATTATTTAAGAATAAAATATCAGCACAGTAGTGCAAGAAGATCCCCAAATTTACACTCTTCATACACTCAAGAATATTCACTCTCATCGCTATTAATTTAATTCATCTCGAAAGGAATATTTAAGAATTCCACAGTACCCATAATAAAAGATCTCCAAATTTCTCAAAAATATTCCCTCTCACTTCCATTAACTTAATTTATCTCAGAAGAAATATTTAAGAATTCCACAGTACCCA
>NW_017100231.1:3761183-3764808 GCF_001263275.1 Habropoda laboriosa
AAAAATCTCCAATCTTCTTACCACTCAACCCGCCGCTCCCGCATCAACCTCGACGAAACCACGTGCAAACCCGTAAGAACGCGAGAGAGATCCTAACCAGCCACGGGCCCCGATAAAATCCCACAAATATTTTCATGTTCCGCCGCGTCATGTCGCGGAGAGATTTTATCGCCCTCCGAAGAATCACATTTCCAAGTTGTAAAGCGTGCATCGAACGATATTACAGAACGAGAAAAGAGCACCGGTGAACCTAACCTATCCTCTCCTCTCTTTCTACACGCACACACATGCATATATAGCGCTGCATCGAGTTTATTCCCTTGCCAGCTACGAAATTCAAGACCTACCTTTGCCTGTGCATAATTTACACACCGTGGAGAGAAAGCAGAAAAATCGGGAGGTCGGTTTTTCCCTGGTAATAAACTTTTTGCAGATGGGCGGGTGTGGGGAGAGAGGTCCCCGATCCACAGGAGAGCGTTCAGGCGAACCGGAAGCCATCAGGTCGGTGGAACATGGCGCGCCTGCGGCCACGTTTGTTTGAGTTCGAGCCGAGGGCGCCGTTTGTTTTAAGGGGGACACGTGAAATTCGCGCACGTGCCGGCTTCTCGTTCTCTTGTGCATTTAACCGCGGACCAAAAACCATGTGCAAGCTGTGTTTCGTGCGGAACGAGGGAAAATTAGACGTGAATTAAGGGGATTTATGTTGCGTTTATTATGAGAGAAAGGTTTCTCGAGAAGGGGTTTCAAAGGGGAATGTGGGGGTTGGAGTAGTTTACTGTGCGATAAATATTGGAAATATTAAAATATTGAAAAATATTTTTGAAAATTGTTAAATTAAATATTGGAATTTGCTTGGTGCGTCACAGCGTTGACGGTTGACGTTGGCAACGAATAAACGACGCTCACTTCTCGAGTCCTTTAAATACTCGTTGAAGTAGTTTTGTATTTACCGGACTGTATATTCGATTGAGAAATGAAACACCACACTTTATGTTTTAAACCTTGTATATTACAAGTACGTGTCCTGTGGCTCTCTGTGCATCTACTTGTATATTTGCTTGTCGTCTCTAGTTGTATCTGCTCTAAGGGTGGCTGTGCATGCTGTTTTACAACCTTGGTGTCTGTTTCTGATTCGTTTTTTAAGTTGTGCAGGAGGGGTCAAGCGTGTCGATTGGTCTCTTGTGTTTTCGGGGGTGATGGTGTTGTCGCAGGAGTAGGGAGGTTGTTGCAAACTATTTGTTATATTGGGGCACAGGTAGTTTTAGCGCGAGTTTTCGTCTTCGATTTCTGGACACGTCATTGTCCTATGTTCTTTTCAAAACTGTTTGGCCGTTTGTGACCGAACAGAATTTGTGCGTGGTGCTGTGTGAGAAGCAAACTGTGCTACCTTGTGGAAGATGATAGAGTGCGTTAGTTACGAAGCACAGCTATTTTCGAGTAAAGAGGTTTCGAAGAGAATGTTAGTAATTTTATGAAGATTGGAATTTTCGATAATCGGCGACACAATGTTGGACTATTATTATTCAAAAGTTTCTCATCTTTGGTGCCATTTGAATGAAAAGATTTCCAAAAGATTCTTAATCATTTTACAAAAATTGAAATTTTCCATAATCAACAACACAGTGTGGGACCGTCATTATTTAAAATTTTCTACAATTTTATTATTCTCGGCTTCAGTGACAAGGAAACGTAACGAACAATTCCTGAGTGAAAAGGCTTCCGGAAGATTCTCAGTAATTCCACAAAAACTGCAATGTTGGAGGGAAACTGCACTTGACGGGGGAGTCACGGCGGACTCCAGAAAAATTCGGGGATCGAGAAACACATTCGCAAGGAGTCTCTCGTGTGAACAACGCATTCTCTAGCCTTTCGACGAGATACAAGTAGGGGTCGCGATCGAATGCTCGAGTTTAAAACAAGTCGTCAATTGTTCTCGTGACGCACTCTAAATTTGCTAACGTTCCGAGCAAGACAAGTAAGAGTCGTGAGCGCAAACATTTTGAATAATCAAAGGGGAACGCGACGCGACATTCAGCAAAGCCTGACACGCGGCTGTAATCATTCGCGTTACAATAAACGTACCTGCACACCCGGGCACGAGTCAGAAAATAGATCATTGCCCGAAGATAACTCAGGAAATACACGTGTTTCGTGGCCATCCCATTAATGGCAACCGCACACTGCTAGCACGGTCACTGTTTTATCGTTATTATCAAATTACACCGCGTCGTATGTAGTTTACGACACGGGGGTTGGAATAATGTGTGCATGAAACCATCATTACGGGCCGAGAGGAGGTCTATGCTGGGAAAATCGAAATTTCAAATGCAATTACAACCGGGTAACCCGCAAAATATTTACCCGATCGAAACACCACGTTCGAACTTCTAAACAATATAAAAAGAAGATACAACAATAATGACAAACAGCCGCGACTTTACATCGAGCACGAGACACACGTACACAGGAAAGCTCCGAATGAAACTTTTTTATCTTCCACCATTTCTCTACTCTCTCTCTCTCTCTTTCCACTGTTTGGCAAAGCCGATAAATTTCCATGAAACAACGATTCTCTCGATAGCTTCTGGAACCCGCGCCACCGTACACACACCGCTGCAATAACCGACGCGCAAACCAAGTCGAAAGAATACTTCCTATGCGCATTTCGTTCGGGAGATAAGGCCGTCGAATCGATTCGGAATCGTCCCGCGGGACGGTATCGTTCACGGTCATTAAAACCCACCAGAAGCAATTCCGGAAAGTCTCGTTCAATTATTAAACAGGCACGTTAGAGTTCGAGTAAAAATGACAGAAGAAGAGTTAGGTGTTTGGTTAACTATGCGCCAACGATACTGGGTCACCTGTGAGCCGTAAGTTTATAGCGTTTTTTAAAATGAAATTTAAAGACTATATTTAGATATTTGTATCGTACACAGATTTATTTGTTCTACTGTATTTTGGCATCTTTGGGGCAGTTTCATGACTCCATTCTTCCAGAACTTGACTTTTGTTCCAACCCAATGTTTGCGTGACTGAAAGGTTCGTGGAATACGCAGGGTGGTAGAAACAATGTTTCAGTTGTTTATAATAATACGGAGAGGGACGCAATGTTATGCAAATATATTTTTACGAGGGTCGAGGCATAGCAGAGATTTAGAGATCATTCTTATTTTTTTAAATGGAATGGTACTTTCTGTTTATTGCAGAGTGATGCTTTAAAGAAAAGAAGATACAGTTTTTTCAAACGTATTTAGATAAAAATCTGACGAGAAAAATTGATTCTCTGATACATAGGATGTGGGTCAAATGTGACCCAACTCAGCTTATCGTCTAATTTTAGGACTGATTGTTCAGCCATCCATTTATGTATTTTTCTTTTTTGTGAGATTTTTGAAAAAGAATTTTTAAGAATTTTTCGAGTCTTCTACGATAAATTTAAGAATATTTTGTTAGGTGAACGAAAAAAGCACTCCAACGTGCTACTGAATTTTGCATATCGAATTCTCCAAGGATGCGTCCAACAGAAGACAAATGTTGAGACGAGAACATCGTTAAACTTTGAGACTTATCTTGCAACTGGCCTACAATGTCCCTTGAAAGATCTCTTACAGTAAAATTGACAGTA
>NW_017100231.1:3765274-3799046 GCF_001263275.1 Habropoda laboriosa
CTCATCACAAATCTCAGCAAGGAAAAAAAAAATATAGCAAATAGTAATTCATCGATTCACTCAGAAATGAAGATTTCTATAAAAAAAAATATAGCAAATGGTAATTCATCAATTTATTCAGAAACGAAGATTTCTATAAAAAAAAAATATTTTCTCCTCCTCGTCATAAATCTCAGCAAGGAAAAGAAAATATAGCAAATAGTAATTCATCGATTCACTCAGAAATGAAGATTTCTATAAAAAAGAATGTTGCGCTAAATTTTCAAACGATACTTTCCACGCAGATTCCATCAGTTGGGGAACACCCGGTATATTTCTGTACACAAAATAAAACGGTTTCGCTTTATCAGTCGCGCACGATCAACTGTTCGAACCCGCAGCGGTTGCGGCCGCAGAGTTCATAGAGGAGACAGCGGAAAAAATGTGAAATGGTTGAAGGGAGGACGGGGCGTCGCGACATCGTGTGCCGCACGAAAACTGGCGTCGTAATATTCAAGCAATTCGATACACATCGATAGCATTTAACCGAACTCTTCAATTTCCTGCGGCGAAGGAAATGGAAAAGTCGTCGGTGCTCGTACAATTTATTCCATAGAATCCACCCATCGTTCTCTACCCCGCAAAATCCTCTCTCTACTCTACCATTTCTTCTCGTTCATCGCTGATTTTTCTTTTCTTCTCCAACGTGCACAGACCGTTATTGTTCGCCAATCGAATAAACTCCGCGCGACATATCGCGGGTATTAACGAAGTTCCCCGGGTGAAATGTTCGCGAAATGCGCTCGGAATTATGGTTTGACGTGTTACAGATTTTGGTGAAGATTGGGTAAAAACAGTTGAATCGATGAGAAAAATGAATTTTGATTACAATTTTGTAGGAACCTAGGGAAAAATATTGAGGGACCCACGGGAATCGAACCCGGGACCTTTGGCTTAGCAAGCCGAGGCTTAGCGCACTACGCCAACCACTCCCTCTCTATTGTCCCTTCGAGGTTTCCTATTTGGGCATGGAGGCCCCGATACTACACCCGGCCATCCTCAACTGACATTCGCCCTCGAATGTCCTCAGTGCAACACTTTCGGGCACACTCCCCCACACAGTGGCACACAGCCGAAACGACCAATTTGGGAGACGTGCAACCTCGACACGTTTTCATCGCCCAACTCCTCTTGGCTTCGTGTAGCCGTAGATGCCTCCATCCCGGACGAGCCCCCATTTGTAGGAACCTAGGGAAAAATTTTGAGGGACCCAACGGGACCTTCGGCTTTGCGCCCTACGCCAACCACTCCCTCTCTATTGTCCATTCGAGGTTTCCTATTTGGGTATAGAGGCCCCGATACTATAATTTTCTATTTAATTTAGAAAAGTCAAGATCGGCAAATTTAATTCAGCTATGATACATTAGAGTTTCTTAATTAATATACTGCTGAAACGGTAAATAGCTTAGATGTATAGTCAGGATAAGAAATCGTACGTCAAGTGGTTAACGAAGAGTATAGTCAGTGGAAGCGACATTATAATGAAGTCGGTATATGTATATTTTTTGAACGAGTTTTTAAAGCCACACTGAGGTCGTTAAATTTGTCTCAATGTCTACCAATTAATAGACAAAATAAAAAAATTGAACACAACCTTGGAAATTTATTTAAAAAAAAAGAAAGAAAATGCTTTGAAATTGTATCTTCTGTGACAAACAAAATTTTGATTTGTACACCAATGACGAAAATAATTGAGATGGTCCATCCTGTATATATTTTTCTTCATACTTATTTATTTCTCAAACTGTACAATCCAATTTTCAAATATCATACACACTAGTGTCAATCCTGAATCCACATCTTTTCACAAAAATTCTCATCTCGTTTCACATCTTTCTAATGAAGAAAATAATTGAGGTATTCTTGTTAGACAGACCACCCTGTATATTAGAAGAGGTTCTGCTTTGGAAAATTAAGATTTCATTGTGTTCATTTATCAACACCTTCGGTAGATGTTGGGTTGTTGATTGTGTGAGGTGGTGGAAACGAAAGAAATATATGAAAACGTAACACAATATATTTCACACGTGGCGTAACGCTACGCCCGTACACGAGTGAGCGAAAACGGAACGGCCCCAGCACGCGTGCTCTCGGGGAAAAACAGCCGACGCTCGGTGGGTCTCCACACGCGGGCACTTCGAATACTTTAACAGTAGAAAATAATATTTTTATTTAAGAAAGGAAATTTCATTTTCGTCGACTGTTAGAGTTACAATTAACCTGGTACCAAGATTCACGTGAAAATGATTAAACTCCGTTGTACATTTCTTACGAGAACGTTTCTAAGTCCAGTGACGATTCCGGCAAGATCAACAGTTAACAAAAAATTGTAAATTACGATAAGAAAGAAAAACAAACAAAAATTAAATAAAACACATAAAAAATGAACTTGGTTTATTATAAATAAACTTGGAACGGTGTGCAAAAGTAATGGTTAAGCTCTCCCAAAGCCGTGGCTGACTGGAAATTCCCGAAATCTGTTTATCGAGCCGCTAAGATCTCCGAAAAGCTATGAATAATTAAGGAAAATTCGATAGTCGGAGATTCGGCGGATGTAGCGATCCCCGGAACACCGGTGCCGCTTTTCAAAGGTCGCCATTATGTACCGAGGCGTCCTCGTTAATCCCTTATGCAAAGCTGCTCCGTACATTTCTATGATTATTCAGGAATAATCATTTCGCGAGAAAGGGAACGAACGTTTTGTCTGACGATAAACTAAACCAGAGTTTCGGTGGATTTTGCACGATCGAGATTGGCCAGGTGTAATTTAAAACGAGGTGTTTTCTAGTCGTATATCAAACTATACTCCTATGCTTATTGTTAGTATTATTGCACGCAAATTTACGCTATTGTCACATTGACTTTCATTAGAGACACTGACTCTTCCACTCTGTTTTTCACACTGATTATTGCACTCCGAATTGCTTATTTCTTATGTAAAGATTTATACGGTGATCTCAAGATTTAGACTAAGTTCGCCTAACAGCACGAAACTAAGCTTATCAATAATGTGAACATCGAAATGTACCAGATACTCGGCGATCGTGAAACCGAAAGAAGACCGAAGAGGACCAAACTTTAGGACCTAGTGTAACAGTTGCAAGTGAAAGTGTTTGAAAGTAAAACACAGTGAAAAAGTGCACCTAGCATAACTTATAGGAAGAGAAAGAGGTTCAAAAAGAGGTCCCTTTCACTGCTATTGGCGCATTGAAAATTTGTTCGCATTCTGCTATTGTAGCCTTTTGATCCTTAATTTTATGCACTCTTCCACGTTTCTCCGATAAAACAAATTAAAAAAAAATCCGAAAACCCAAAAATTTTGCGCCCGTTGTAAAACATCTGAGTCTGTCACGCGCGTTATGTACTAAAATTTGCCGCAGCGAAAGAGCTAACATCTGAGAGAAACCAATGGAAATATCAGTTCAACCCCGATACGGTGCTCGGGTCATTTTTGACCCATCATTTTGACCCACCAAGTTTATATTCCCTTAACATTACATTAAACGTTTATTATCTAGGTTCATATGGCGTGTTAATAACAGAAATTATTGCACATGAGGTCTTTGAGTCAAAAAAGACCCAAAACCTTAAATGTGTAATCAAACGAAAGAACGCGTTAGAGTTAATCAATAATTGGGTCATTCAAGTTAAGACAAAATTACTAAATTACTCAAATGCGACCAGGCACAACCCGACTAGAATTTCAGTTTGGCGTGCCTAAAGACGAATGTGGGCCTAATGCGAAAACGATTATTGCTGCAAGCCTAAGCGTTACCGCATTAGGTCCTAATTCAGAAGGAATAATGCATGCCTAAGGGGGGCATTCCTAACAGTTGGCGTACGTGGCCCAAATGGGGGTGGACGAGCGCACGCCTAGGTTAGGCATTCCTAACAATTGGCGTACGTGGTCCAAATGGGGGTGGCCGAGCGCACGCCTAAGTTAGGCATTCCTAACTATTGCCATACGTGGCCCAAATGGAGGTGGCCGAGCGCACGCCTAAGTTAGGCATCCCTAACAGTTGCCATACGTGGCCCAAATGGAGGTGGCCGAGCGCACGCCTAAGGTAGGCATCCCTAACATTTGCCATACGTGGCCCAAATGGAAGTGGCCGAGCGCACGCCTAAGTTAGGCATCCCTAACAGTTGCCATACGTGGCCCAAATGGGGGTGGCCGAGCGCACGCTTAGGTTGGGCATTCCTAAAAATTGCCATACGTGGCTGAAATGGGGATGTCCGAGCGCACAACTAAATTAGGTGGAGTGGGACTCTCAAACTTATATGTAGGAATATTTACAGACATCTCAGTGTCGGACGTACGCTTGCGTGAGAGCTTTCAACAAGATAAAAGTTTTCACGGTATTCCTCGTGAGATTTCATTAATATCTCCCAATGACAGCCTAATAAAGCTATTCTAATATGGGCCTAATGCGGCTTTCCCAATTAGGCGGCCGTGAATAAGGCCTAACAGGCAAATTGAGCTAGCCTAATGCGGACCTAATATCTGCCTAATGAAATTTCTAGTCGGGAATATTCAGCTGTTAACAAACAAATTATATAAACAAAACAATAAAAAAAAACCAAAAGGAGGAGAATCAAGCAATGCCTGTATTCTAAAATTGCAATCTACCTCGCGTAAAGTATATTCCTCCCAGAAAAATCGAAATAACAGCCCTCTTTAAATTCGCCAATCTATCCCCTCGAAACCGGCGGAAGTTTTAAACCCATCAAGATCTTATACTTCATCGATCGACCTACTTTTACACGTCCGGGAGAGACTTGCTCTCGGAGAATTTGCTTCGGGCTGTTGTATAAATTCATCTAAAGCATAAATCGTGGCGTGCAGACGTGACTGCATAGCGTTCGTAAAGCCGTGGAACACTCGAACGAGATATTTGCGCGGGGTTTCGACAAAACTCTTTTCGCGGAAGCGAGGTGGTGTCTGCCGATATCCGAAAAAATTTCACGTCTATAAATCACAACCGTGGCTTCCGGTTTGTTTATCACCTTGATATTAGCATCGAGTTGAGGTTCGTTGATCGTAGAAAGGGAGAAACACGGTTAAATCTTGGTAGAATCTCGTACAATCTCGTTAAATCGCTCGAATTCAGTGTTGACTTGTAAATAGTCGTCGTTTGCCTTACAACCCTCCAATTGCTACGCTTCCATTCTATTGTTCATCCCTTAGGATTTACAACCGTAGGTTTGCCTGCTACTGTTTACAAATTAGCTAGTCTCCTGATGTAATCTTGTGTGATTTTATTGGATCGGGGAGTGTCGGATTTTGGTTGTTACGAATGGTGTGATCGTTGCGCTGTTTTGCGGAATTTGGAGATCAATTTAGTACTACGGTGTCCCCCAAAATTATGGAATTTCAAAATTTAGCACTGTGACATTGTTCCCTAAAATTATGGAAATTCAGAATTGAACGTAATTTCAAAATAATCTTAGTACCATATTGTCCCCCCAAATTACGGAATTTCTAGATAAATTTTAACACTATGACACTGTCCTCCAAAATTATGGAAATTCAGAATTGAACGTAATTTCAAAATAATCTTAGTACCATATTGTCCCCCCAAATTACGGAATTTCTAGATAAATTGAGAACTACATTGTCCCAAAAATTATGGAAGTTCAGAATTGAATGGAATTTCTAGACAAATTTAGCACTGCGGCATTGTGCCCCAAAATAATGAGAATTTAGAACTGAATGTAATTTCTAGATAAATTGAGAACTACATTGTCCCAAAAATTATGGAAGTTCAGAACTGAATGTAATTTCTAGATCAATTATAACACCCTGACACTGTCCTCTAAAATTATGGAAATTCAGAATTGAATGGAATTTCTGGACAAATTTAGCACTGCGGCATTGTGCCCCAAAATAATGAGAATTTAGAACTGAATGTAATTTCTAGATAAATTTTAACACTATGACACTGTCCTCTAAAATTATGGAAATTCAGAATTGAACGTAATTTCAAAATAATTTTAGTACTATATTGTCCCCCAAAATTGTGGGAATTCAGAGCTGAATATAATTTCTAGATAAATTTAACACTGCGACGTTGTCACCTAAAATTACGGAAATTCAGAATTGAATGTAATTTCGAGACAATTTTAGTATTATCACACTGTCCCCCAAAATCATGGAAATTCAGAATTGATCGTAAAATGTAATTAGATCATTCTGGAGATCAAAACCTTCTTACAGAAATTTTCATGCAAATATCAGCCTTCGTTTCACACTTCAATATGTCCGAATTCGCTATACCTGAGATAACATGCAACTTATGCCAACACCATTTATTGTAAGATTCGATCGTTTATAGAAGTATTCAAAATTGAATATAAAATGTAATTAGAGATCACTCTAGCGATAGAAATCTTTGAAATTTTCTCAGACTTGAATTTAACTATAAAACAACTTTTTATCGTCTCCTTCTCTTTTAGTTACATTCAGCCTATTTTACACAAAAAGTGAAAATTTGCACATTCGTAGTTTTCTAAAGGAGGCAAACACACAAGACACCAAACAAATCTTCCTCGGAAAATAAACCAAAAGCAGAACGAAATCGACTCCACACGAACCTTCGTTCCCAAAAAAAGAATCACCAGTCCATCACTGTCGGTCAAATTATCATAATACCTGCCCCACGGGTCCTCGAGGTCATTTTTCTCAAACTTCATCGCAAACTTTCCACATTTTTTCCCTCTCCATGCAATCACTCCGTGTGTACACCCACTCTCGCCGCGATTCAATCTTCCTCTCCCCGGCAACATTTCCCCATTGAAACCGTTCACTTCGCGCGGTAATTCCTCCCCTGGAAATGTACAATTTCACATTCACCGGCCGCAAAAAGCCACGGCTTCCGCCGAACTCCGTCGATCAATCGTCAATTTGCAACACGCTGCGACAGAAAACCCCGGGTTCTTTATTCGGATCAAACGTGCCACCGTTTCGCGAAGCGAGCGCGTAAACCGCTCCAACGCGGGGTGGTTTTAGAGTTCTTGCGAGAGCGGAGATAGAGAGGGCGGGGTGAAAAAAAAAAAGGAGGAAAATACATCGGGAGAGAAAGAATCGAGCGGCAGTTCCCAACCGATGCAACGGTGTTTTTCGTTCGTTCGTTCGTTGGTCGTTAAACGTTTCGCGATTCGTCGCACAAAAGGCTCTCCGGCGTGTCTGTCCCGGTGAAACCGGCACAATCGCCGCTTAACTAATGAATGTAAACGCAGAAACGGACGGAAGAGCCGGCCCCCAGTCGGCATTCTCACCGGCGTAATTTCAATTTCTCTTCCCCGGGACGCGAGAAAATATTAAGGTTTTCCTGTTCACCTGCGAAATTCCCCCGTGAGCTTGGTTAAAAAAGGAAATTCGCCAGACGAACGGTTTTGAGTACTGTCGTTCGGAAGAATTAGGACACCCGTTGTGCTCGTGGAGCAAGTATTGTGCGATTTAAATTAGATTTTTGAGGGGATGGGGTAGCTGATGAAAGCCTAAGTTGCACCGACACGAGTAAGAATAGGGTGTTATAAATTGGATACGCTGTTACCTTGTCGTCAAAAGTGAAGTAAATTTCTGTTACAGTTGTGTTAACACGTTGACTGCCACGGTGGTCATACGTGACCGTAGATTGTTTCTCCTGTAGCGCCACGGTGGTCATCGGTGACCGGGGTGCTTATAATTGTAAAAGTTGAATGAACATTCAACTTCTAATCGCTGATTAGAGAATGCTTTGAAATAAAATGTGCACTGTTCGACGATTAAAAATTTTTTCCAGAAGATCAAAAATGAGAGATTAATTTTTATCAAATCTTCAGAAGCATGGGTGTCCAACCTTCGATTTGCCTGGGCCATACGAAATATATAATACTGTTAATCGTACATAAGTAACAAAATCTCCTCTATTTTTTAATAGTTTTTATTATAATGCAATTGAGTCGTGAAAAATGTCGCTAAAAATCACACAATAATGCTCAAAGTTTACGATATTGTGCTGTTCAGGGCCACATTGCGGCCCGCGGGCCGCAGGTTGGACACGCCTGCATTAAAGCATTTCAAACATAGGTGCGGCTGATCGATACAATCTGGGCAGTATGTGGTAACCTTTTCGGTCCGATTTTTAGCAATCTTTGTTCCAAAACTTGCAAAATTTTTTTGATAACATTCTTTGCAAAATTTTCGCACCAGGTACGCTGGCCCTTCCTTTTTTCGCATCTCGTGTCGTAATTTTCTTCGGATAGACATATTTGACGGCCCTGGTGTAAATAAATATTCCAAAATAGTTATCAAGTGTCATCGAGCGCGCCAAGGCGCCGCGGTGGTCACCCGTGACCACCAGAAAGATAAACGCCCCATGGGTAAGAATGTTGTCTTGTATAACCATATTTATTATTACTTTGCCATTATATGCTTAGAGTAATAAAAATACCTTCGTGGCGCCCTGAGCAAAACATGTGATTTCGGCGTGGCAGTCGACGTGTTAATCATGAACTGTTTGTTTTTTTTAATGGTTTAAGAACAATTCTGGAAAAGTGAGTTGAGGGTAGTTTGAGTTAAATATGGATGTCTCCGTTTCATATTTTTGATAACGAGGTCGATGCACTGCAATATTCTCGTGAATTCATGAAAAGAAGTGCAATGTTTAATGTCCTGGTAAATTCAAGTGTTTAGCTGAAGTTAGGCTTACTGCAATCTTTTTTAAGTTGGATTTAAAGTACTATAAAAAGAACGACTCAAGTGTTATTGCGTTGATGCTTTTCTTGAAAGTGGTACAAATCCATTTGTAGCCAAAAGAAACCTTGTTTTTCTTTAACAATATTAATAATTATTATCGTATAACAGAATTTAATATGTTCACAATTTCAGAAAAATTAGACGAAATTATTAAGGCTTGTCAATATTTTCTAATTCATCCAAACGCAAACTTTTAAATGTCTAAATATAAGAATAAATTAATTTAGACCACTTTAAAAAAAACAAAAAACAGATCATATCCTAATTACCTGTCCTAAGTGCAGCATAATTTACTAAATTTGTTAAATATGTTATTAAAAAAAGGATTCATACAGAAGAGTTCTAGCCTTTCTAAAAAACACTGAACTTTGCTAATCAACTTAGAAGGTGCACGTGACCTTAACCCTTTCGCTACGGCAGATTTTAATGCGTAACGTCGATGACTGATGGTAATTTTTGAACCACGGTTGCAAAATTAGTTACTTTAGTCGTGTCGTTTTAAAATTCGGTTGATTAAATTAAAGTGCAAGTGCGTAAAGGATAAAATTAAGCAGTAAATTAAGGTGGAAGTGCACCAAAAGACCTCAAAAATATAGTGCGAGCAAATAGTAACGAAAGGGTTAATCGCGCAATTAAAAAAAAAAATAGCATAAGCGTTTAAAGCAGATAAAACATATAATTTTTCCACTATCAATTCTGCATCACACTCTACATAACAAGCTTAAAATATTCGTAATATCACGTTGCATCTCATATTCGATTTAACGCAGTACCATACCAGCACTCAATTAGCTCCGCTTCATTGCAGCACTTAACCTCATAAGAGGTCCATTAAACACTATCGTACCTTCCATAAGCAGTCTGGTAAACATCTTGTTAAACAATCTAATAACAACTACTTCCCCTGCTATACGTCGTTCAAAATTAGAGTAACCTCACTCTCGGACCGATTCTCGTCTGTTCTGCGCATAGACAAAGAGCGTAGCAGAGGGTAAGACGGTTAAGTGAGGGTTTGGACGTTCCAGCCCTGCCTTAGGCACGTCCCATGCGCGAAGCGAGGTTACTCTCATTTTGAACGGAGTATAGCAAGGTGGAGGCACTTTTGGGGCCCGCGCCCTGATTTTCAATTGTTCTAGAGACAGTTCAGTTTTTCCAACGCGCTTTGATCCAATGTAACTTTATCAAAAATATATTGTGGCGCGGTCTATACGTCGTTCAAAATTAGAGTAACCTCGCTCTCGGACCGATTCTCGTCCGTTCTGCGCATAGGCAGAGAGCGTAGCAGAGGGTAAGACGGTTAAGTGGGGGTTTGGACGTTCCAGCCCTGCCTTAGGCACGTCCCATGCGCGAAGCGAGGTTACTCTCATTTTGAACGAAGTATAGCAAGGTGGAGGCACTTTTGGGGCCCGCGCCCTGATTTTCAATTGTTCTAGAGACAGTTCAGTTTTTCCAACGCGCTTTGATCCAATGTAACTTTATCAAAAATATATTGTGGCGCGGTCTATACGTCGTTCAAAATTAGAGTAACCTCGCTCTCGGACCGATTCTCGTCCGTTCTGCGCATAGGCAGAGAGCGTAGCAGAGGGTAAGACGGTTAAGTGGAGGTTTGGACGTTCCAGCCCTGCCTTAGGCACGTCCCATGCGCGAAGCGAGGTTACTCTCATTTTGAACAGAGTATACATCCATTATTCCTCTATTCACCGATTCGACCAGTTCGTCCTTAAATATTTACCACCGAACCCACATTTCAAATCCTTCTACCTACCATGTACCCCCCAAAAAAGTCCTCTCAAACCCCAACACAATTGTACAAAGAACGAAAGATTAAAAACCGCGCAAATTGACGATATTTAAACGGACGCACAGATACACAGGGAATCGAATGGGAAAGCCGCGGCAGAAAATGCAGCGGTTTGGATTGAACATCAGTGGAGAGCCGGCGCAAAGTTGATCGGATTACCCGGACCAATGCACCGAAAAGCTTCGAATCTTTTAATTAACTCGCCGATTACTTATCGCTCAAGTATCGGGCATAATATAGGAACGAGGGACGCGAAGTTCGCGTTGAATATTGAAATACCGGGGACCTAGGATGGAACGAAGAAGAGGAAGAAGAGAGATGGTGAGGAGGAGTTGGTTCAGATCGTTAAGAAGCTTGAGACAGGAAATAAAGACGGTAAGATGGTGGAAAACACAGAGGATCTCGGTGGAATCGTAACGATCGGGTTCAGCTTCGACTAATTAATTTTTTTCCCCTTCTCCCTCTTCGTTCGTTCCTTCGACGTGGGACAGAGAGAGATGAGGAGAGGATGATAGAGGAGAGAGGGTGCTTGAAAAACGACGCAGTCTTCGACGCTTCGACACCAGCCGCGAGGCCATTATCCTTTCTCAGGATAATTTAACATCCGTTCGAAGGTAGAGGAAAAAAATGGTTGGAGTAAATGTTAGTTTGTTCGATGAGGGCTGTATTGGAATGGCGAAAAGTTAATACCCTCCTGTGTTTAGAGGAACGAGGGGGTCCTCTTTTGTTTTAGCTGTCGTTGCGAAAAAATTTGCTGGGTTTTAAGATTGCAAATGAAATTTGTTCGAAGGTAAATGTTGCTTTGTTCGACGAGGGTTAGCTGAATAAAAATGAGGGGATTTCCCCTCGTTTTGACAAACTTCCCGAAAAAATTCGTCGCAGTTTAAAATTAAAAATTAAATTCGTTGAAAGGTAAATGTCATCTTGTTCGATAAAAGCTATCTGAATAACAAAGAATTAATACCCCTTTCTATTTAAAAGAACGAGGGCACTCACCTTTGTTCTGGCAGTCGTCCCGAAAAAATTTCTCACCCTTTAAAAATAACAGTAAAATTCACTCGGACATCGAAGAATTTTCGAGAAAATGTCATTCTATTCGGTAAAATCTACTTCTATTTAAATGTATTTCAAAAAAAAAAAAAAAAAAAATGAGGGAATTCCCCTTTGTTCTCCAAGCAATCATCCCCAGAAAAAGTTTGTCGCACTTCAAAATCCAAAATAAAATCCATTCCAAGGAATAAAGCAAAATGTTCGAAGAGAGCTAACTAAATAACAAAAAATTAAAATCCCCCCTACTTAACAAAAACAAGGGGATTCCCCTTCGTTCTCCTAACAATCATCCCCCCCAAAAAAATGCATCACCCTTGAAAAATAAAACCAAAATTTTAAAAAAACCAAATTTGCAAGCAAAATGAAGTCGATATCCGCAGAATTTCTCTCCGACCACAGCTCTTTGTCCCTTTACCCGCTGAACGACCCTTGTACTTACTTCTCCGGGTGAAAAGTCGTTTGCCGATATCGCTGTTAGCAGAACGGAGCGCTAAGAAAAGAAAAAAGGGGGAAAAAAACGAAAAAGACGAGGAAGCGGAGGATTTTCTGGAAAGGTTGTCCGCTGTCGTTGGTGCAACGATCGAACGCGAAGACAGATGTCCCGTTAACGAAGTAACGAGTCACCCAGGCACCAGGGAGGGTAAATATTTATGCGGATAAAAGGAATCGAACGGCTTAACGAACCGGCCCGGGTCATCGAGAGAGAGGGAGAGAAAAAAAGAATCCCCTCGCCATGGGAAGTCCCGGGGCAAACAGCCCTTTAACGAGGACCGATTTTTAGCGGAAGCGTGGATAAGGGGATCTAGACAGTGGACGATGTAAACATGGAGTGAGAGTCTTAATAAAGCTGGTAATCGGAGTCGTTAACTTTGCACTCACCTCGGGACGAGTAAAGTTTCTCAATTTAACTTTTTTTTTATTTGCGACGATAATGTGGGTATGGTAATGTGTAAACCAGTGGAGGAATGGATTATGAAAGATACACTGGAGCAAGGGAAAAGGTAATTTTCAGAAGAAATTTCTTTACTGTAACATAGGGTGGACCAGTAGTCGCAATGTATCTTTTATTTATTTGTTCATTTATTATTATCAAGACAGAAGTGAGAATGTAATTAACACTTAATTGGTCATGTGCTGTCTGTAAGACTGCTTCATTTACAAAACTGCTGACATTTTCTTAATTTGCTACACTAGCTTCATACTTTGCTGTATTTCATTTTGCAATTTAGTGCAAAAACTAAATGTCGAAGCTCAGTTTCTATTGAGTTCTTTAAAAAGTTTATGAGAATTTTGTGTTTCTTTCAGTTCCTAAAGATATCAGTGTTACAGACGGTTCATGGTCGTTTATGCACGAAAATTTAAGATTTATTAATTTAGAGAGTTGAAAATAAGAAAAAGATTAATTCTGAAGGAAAACTTTGAGAAAAATTTTGCAATCTTCGTGCCTTGTACACTCTCCAAACTTGTCAATACACTTGGTGAATCACTGTTCCCGATCCATCGATCTCTAGATCTCTCAATTTTTCATACAAGAATGTAGGTCGCCACTTCGTGACAATCGGTACGATTTTGACAAAATCAAAGAACGGATAATTCTCCAAACTACTCCAAACAGAACCTCAGCAGGCTCATTTTCAACTATCGAATAACAACTGACACGTCGCTCTGACCGACAACACTGAAATTTTCCCACAGAAACCGAAATTCCAAAGGGTTGATCAAGCTTCAACCCGACCCGCCGCACACTGAAAAAAATCTTTTTTCTAAAAAAAAAAAACCCTTCCGCTCGTTCATTCGAGCCTTCAATTCACCATAGGTACTTCCCGAAGGTTCCAAGGCGTCGTCGTCCCGTTTAATTATTTCCATTGTTCGCGTTGGCGATCGTATACAAAGGGCGGATCACGTTCCGAAGTCTGGTACGTGGAAGTGATACGAGCTGCCTTAACGCGTAATAATACGTGGCGAGTTGACAAGAAAGAGGCGGCACAAAGGGTACAAAAGACAGCGGTAAGACAGGACGCAGGATTCATGCTACTTGCTCATTATAAATGGGAAGCGTAATCTCTGGAGAGAGAGAGAGAGAGAGAGAGAGAGAGAGAGAGAGAGAGAGAGAGAGAGAGGGGAGGGAGAGAAAAAAGACAATAAGGTCGCGGGAGAGGTTTGGAGGGAAGGATACCACGAGAGGACAACGCGAGAACGAGGGTTGCTTTGAGCGATACACGGTCGCTAATTAACCGCGAACAACGACCAAACGACTGCTGTGTGTATTGTACCGTGAAAAGAAGACGAGTCAGCGATAGCCAAGGAAATGGTTAAACGAGGTCTAATTTAGTGTGATACTGTTCGTCGAATTTTCACCCTTTCTAGCCAGATTTGCACCGAAACGGTGATTTCTTGCGGTGTCTTCTTCGACGGTATTGTACTTTGATGTTGGTACGAACGATTTCGTTACAAAGAGGGTGTTTCATTCGTTTATAATGTACCAATGTAATATTTATAACGTGAAGTAAGAAAGTACGAGTAAGAGAAATTGACGTACCGTGATGTATATTTAATGGACTAAATGTATCCAACGAGGCTAATGCTATCAATCTGACCTTAATTTTCGATCAATGTTATCGGTGCTACAGTATCGCTGTAATACTATTTTCCACGCTGCGAAAGGTTGTAGTAACGTGGCTGACGCGAGAACACAACAAACGCCACGATCGTGGGTATATTCGAACGTAGTTTCTCTCATTAAAAATACATTTTCGTTGCTATCTTCGCTCGACCGTTTGAAAGCGTCCACCGTTAAGGGAGACTCTTTCAGGGGCGGTTTACAGAGGAGGACTGTTTTTAGGTCACAAACGGTAAAAATGAAGTTAACGTAAGTAGGACTTACAACGGAGTCGCGGAATAACGTAATAACGAGGACAACTTCGTAGCGAAGTTCCTTTTATTATACGCTTCTCGTAATATCCGGAACGGAGGTCCGCGATACTTAACCAAAACGTTGTACCGTGCACGTGAAGTTATGCTACTTTTGTGCACTGATAGTATCGAAGAAATGAGAAAGGAATTGCCGTAACATTGTGACTCTAATGAAATACCGTGAGAATCAGATTCTGAAGCTTTCAGACTTAGACACTGAATTTAAGTATCAGAGAATTCTTAAGTTCACCGCGACTTTAAAACAGCGGGGATACTCCAATTGCTTGAGATCCTTTTAGTAGTCGAGTACTCGGAAACTTTCATACTAACGCTACGTTAATATTAGGACTTCAACAATGTTGGAATCATGGAGAAACTGATGTTATATAGGACCACGTGGACAGTGACGTCATACGGAACTCTGGGACCACGTGGACAGTGACGTCACGTGAACTGCGGGACCACGTGGATAGTGACGTCATATGGAACGCTGGGACCACGTGGACAGTGACGTCATATGGAACCTTGGGACCGCGTGGACAGTGACGTCATATGGAACCTTGGGACCACGCGGACAGTGACGTCATATGGAACCTTGGGACCACGTGGATAGTGACGTCATATGGAACCTTGGGACCACGTGGACAGTGACGTCATATGGAACTCAGGGACCACGTGGATAGTGACGTCATATGGAACCTTGGGACCACGTGGATAGTGACGTCATATGAACTCTGGGACCACGTGGACAGTGACGTCATATGGAACCTTGGGACCGCGTGGATAGTGACGTCATATGGAACTCAGGGACCACGTGGATAGTGACGTCATATGGAACGCTGGGACCACGTGGATAGTGACGTCATATGAACTCTGGGACCACACGGACATTGACGTCATATGGAACCCTAGGACCACGCGGACAGTGACGTCATATGAACTCTGGGACCGCGTGGATAGTGACGTCATATGAACCCTGGGACCACGTGGATAGTGACGTCATATGAAACTCTGGGACCACGTGGATAGTGACGTCAGGTGAACCTTGGAATCTTAAAGACATCAGTGCCATAATTTCAGCCATAGCAACCCTAACATTACAAAAAGTTTGGTACCATATCGGGACCCAAAATTTTTAAAGACTCCAACATCACAGTAACTCTGAAACGTCGCAATCTTAGAACCTTTACGACCTTGATATTATGTAAACCATTGCACCAGAGTGACCTTAATTTTACTCATCCTAAAACCACAATTTCGAGATCACTGGGTATAATTTAAAAAGAAGAATCTAATTATACATGCCGTAATCACCCGATCTCTGCGAGCCAGCAAGAAGATTTAACGAGCCAGCGAAGATAGCAAAAGATTAAGTCTGGTGCAAGTAGTACTAGGCTACGCTATATCCGCCGCCAGAAGATTCTATTTTACAGTCAGACTGCTTGTTTATCCGCCTTTCCTGCGGCTGACTTTTAAACAGATTCCGGGTGACCGTAACTTTGTATCGATCCCTTCGTCCACCACCCTTCCACCTACATCAGCTACTTTTCTCTCTCTCTCTCCCTCCCTTTTTTCGCCTTGTCTCTCGTAGATAGCGGGCGGTACGGATTACAGCGGATCAGTCGATTATCGTGTCGAGGACCGGGAGCCCCGACACCCTTTAATATCGCGCAAACATAGAGGCCAAGTAGGCCAGACTAACGGAAGGGTTTTAAGCGTAGGAAGCCGATGTAGGATGAAACTCGTGTGATTTATCTCTGTGTACAACGTGACGTCTGAGCTAGTTGATTCGAGAGGAAATTCAAGAATCGATTTTACCAGCGAAGTGAAAACGAAAATTCTGTGTTAAGAAATTTTGTAGTCTGGGAGTTGTTATAATAAAAATTATAACTGAATATTCGACTGTGGTATGAAGTTGTTTTATTGTACGAAGAATATTTTAGTGTATTCGTGTTTTTTTGTTATTAGGAATTTTTTGTGTTGCGATGAATATTTGGATATGGCCGTTTGGTGTTTGAATACTACAGTAAAAAGGGTAGCTTGCAAATATTTTTTATGCAAAAAGGGACATCCAAGTGTTAGAAATTGCTTGTAATTTTTTTTCGTGGGACTGAATAGTGCTTAGCGTAATTTTTGCAAACTTATTGCAAACTATTTTTGCGAATTACTGTAAACTATTTTGCCAATTATTGCAAACTATTTTTGCAAATTACTGCAAATTACTTTGAAAGTCACACTGCTTTCAATAATTTGGAAATTATTGCAAATTACTTTGAAATTCGCATTGCTTTCAATAATTTGGAAATTATTGCAAACTGTTTTTGCAAATTAGTGAAAACTATTTTTGCAAATTATTGCAAACTGTTTTTGCAAATTATTGCAAACTATTTTTGCGAAGTATTGAAAACTATTTTTGCAAAGTATTGAAAACTATTTTTGCAAATTAGTGAAAACTATTTTTGCAAATTATTGCAAATTACTTCGAAATTCACATTGCTTTCAATAATTTGGAAATTATTGTAAACTATCTTTGAGAATTATTGCAAACTATTTTTGCAAATTATTGCAAAACTATTTTTGCAAATTATTGCAAACTGTTTTTGCAAATTATTGCAAACTATTTTTGCAAATTATTACAAATTACTTCGAGATTCACATTGCTTTCAATAATTTGGAAATTATCGCAAACTATTTTTGCAAATTACTGCAAACTACTTTGAAATTCACATTGCTCTCGATAATTTAGAAATTCAACATTCCACTGAAATTTCAAAATCGAGTCCAACTCTTAAGTCGAGTGTGTTTCGAGCACCCCCAATAAGTCAGACAAGTTTGTCGGCTAAATACACAGTAGTCTTAGGCCTAATCCCGTCAGACCGTGGCACATGAAACGCCTAATACTCTCTCGAAACGGATAAACACGGTGGAACTCGTGAACAGCGGCAATTACCCAGGCGCGTTCCCTCGTAAATAAAAGGATTCTGATGAACGAGAAGGGGGGGCTCGTTTCTCGCCGCAAATACCTGCTGTTTACGATCTTTAATCGGCCTTTGATAAGGACTCGTTCATGGCTTGGAAACGGTTTGCTCTCGCTAATATCGATCCCCGTTTATGAGATATGTATTGTTCTTTCAATAGAACCGGTTTATTTATGTCCTCGCGTAAATATGTCTTCTGTGAGGAATGTAAATGGTCGTTGAATGGAAGATTGGTATCTGCACGGTGAAATATAGATGGAAAAAGGGAGGATAAAACGGTGATTTATATTTATCAGGATTATTGAAAGCTAACCGTACGGCTGACAATGATGGAAAAAAACATTTCTCTATTTCAGTTAGATTTTTTTCGTTTTCTCTTTTCTTTTACCAGCTGCATAACTTGCGTTTAATAATCCAGTTTGTTCCATTGTACTTAGAGCCGTTGTACTTCGAAGGAAACGTCGTCGACCGGAACTTGCTTCGATACAAATTGTATCGAAACGAGGATTCCTTTTTCTACTCTTTCATCCGATACATTTTCATCCCTTCCGCTATTCTTACGGTTACTTACCATCATCAAGAATTCATACACGGATTCGCACAAAAATATACAAATTTTCACGCAGAAATTGGAAAAGCAGAGCTCTAAATTTGAGAAACTTTTAATCAATTTTTTGTAAATTGATAAGTGGCCACGAAATTTTGATGCAAGTAGTGTTATACGTAAACGGGTTAACAGTTGTAGAGTCACAATTATTTAAATACCCAGTAGACTTGTCCATTAGGAAAATGAAGGATTTTTGAGAAGTGTAACATTTTTCTTTCACAATGAATTATCAATGAAACTGTTATCTTGTTGTGCAAGATATCATTGGAAATTAACACGTTGACTCTCAAAGTGGTGTCGATTGTTTCTAAGTATGTTAGAATCTGCCCGAATGTCGTGAAGTGACTGTATATATCTCTTTTCGCCAAAATGGGGAGTTTACCTTGTTGGCAAATCATGGGCCTTTCGCCCCCTAGAGCCGCTCTCCTAGGCCCTCGTGCACTCCCCCGTGGTCCGCAGAGTAGGGCGTTGACAGAGAGGGAGAGACGGTCCCAAACGGGGGGCATCAGTCCCGCGTGGCGATCTTGCCGAAACGTCGACTTTACGGGTTTATGGCATGTTTAGCGTTACTGAGCGCGCAGAGGCAAGTACCGGCTTACCATGTGGCCCGCCAAATGGCTGCTGATGCCACTCGCGTGATCTGTGAAACGCTGGGTGAGGGCACTGTGACACACAAAACGTGCAAAAAGTGGCAATTTCAATTTGGAAGATGAAGAACGCACGGGTGCTCCGAAAAAATTTGAAGAGTTGGAGCAGGTGCTCGCCGAAAACCCAACGCAAG
This sequence comes from Habropoda laboriosa, assembly GCF_001263275.1. NCBI lineage: Eukaryota > Metazoa > Arthropoda > Insecta > Hymenoptera > Apidae > Habropoda > Habropoda laboriosa. The sequence goes on from NW_017100231.1 coordinate 3,784,181, forward strand.
AAGAACTGGCGGGATTGTTATCAGCAGCAATTAATGAATTTGCACGACGAATTGGAGAGAAAACAGGCCTTTTACAGGCCAAGTATTTTAGTATTATTAAAAACTGTGCATCACAAAGAAATACGAAAAAGTTTACCACAAAAAATACTGTGGCGGGTACGTCGTCGTCAACAAACCCTTACCGAACCTCGTTCTATTCTTCCACGCGAACTTCCTCCTTTCCAACTCCTTCAGATTTTAGTTTCCGTTCTTTTGTCTCTCCCCGGGTTAAGACTTGCCTTTGTCCTCGAGTAGCCTAAGAGGCGCACATGTGGCATCCAGGTTCGCACGGGGACGAACGGCCCCGCTTTCTACAAATTTTCCACTTCTACCTTTATCTATCTCTACTCCTGTCTCCCTGTTCTTCCTTCACCAGCTATCGAAACCGTATCCGCCGAACCGCTGCCGCCGGGACGACTAGCGAACAAAACAATTGTATCATTCCGAGCGAACTGTACGCCGACCATCGCGTTTAGATCTTAATAAATTGAGGTGAAACCAGTGCGACGGCGTTCCTCACCCACCTCAATGCTACTAAAATCACACGTCAAACCTCAAGTTCCCCCTTAGAAAAAAGGTAAAATTCCACAGACCACTGATAATTCAAAAATTTCCACTTTTCCCCAATCTTCTCCGTCACCTATCTCGAGGAAAGTAGACTGTAAGGTAACGCTACGCCACTTTCCTCGCTCTTTCTCCCTTTTATCGTCATTATCCAGCGTGATAAGGAGCCTCGAAGCGGGACGAATGAAATATGAACTGTTAATACGGGCGTCATCTCGTTAAACGTAAATGAAAAGATTGAACGCGGAAAGTTATACGCGGAAAACTTAGGCGACACCCTTTAAATGCAAATCATCACGCGATAGTAACCTACCCCCCTCTCTCTCTCTCTCTTCGTTCATTCTCTTATTATCATCGTCGCACCATAAGTTCCGCGCCCCGGTAAAAGGATAAAGTTCGGAGGCTAAAGGTGGAGGAGGAGGCATCGTAAAAATCGCATATCCCTGCCCTCTCTCTCTCTCTCAAGATTTAAGGAAGCCATTCAGAGGATAAGGTAGAGAAATCGTGTTAAGTACATATCGAGATAACGATCGATACACGCCAGCCACGCTGCTGCCTCGGGGAGGACACGTGGACTTAATTTTCTTGATGATGTACTGGGTGTTTCGGAAGAGGGGTTCGTTCTTCGATGCACGTGGGGTGGGTAATGTTGCGTTTAAAAATGTATGGTTGAAGGGAGCTGGGAAATCAATAGTTTCAGCGGAACTAATCACTTTCTCAACTTCGGTAGGATGTTCTTTTATTATCTAGTAAAACGGATGCATTCAATTTTATGGAGTTCATTACAGTGATGATAATTTTATTTGTGAAGGTGAAAAATGGTGCAGTATTAAATATACGAGCTTCAGTAATATTAGCGCAAATTTTCTAGTCGTTACTTTAACCCTTTCTCTACGGCAATTTAATGCGTAACGCGGTTGACTTAGGGTAAATTGTCAACCCTTTGCACTCCAATGACGCCGTTACGACGACACGCTAGTTATAGTTGGGGCCACGATATAGCGAGGTCGTAAATTAAACTCTGAAGAATCGGCACCGATTGATGTTGCGGCACTCAAGGCCGTGTGTTGCAGTCTGTTTGAGGGTTCCAACAATAAACGAATGGTAGCATATGATTTGGTACTTCAAGTAGAAAATGGTATTTCATTTACAAATGGAAAATATGTTAATATTAAGCTACACAATCTATTTGCACTTTCTATCTGTATATAATACGAGTAGATAAACTAAGATGCTAAAGACATCAATAAGACCTTTACCTTTAACCGTACTTCCAAAAGCGGCTTCCCCCACAGGGAGAAACCCTAATTTGTCCTAGCTGCATGCAGTTTTCAGTAAGTATATTCGAATCAGTTAACTTTCGCTGGATACAAGAATTTTTCGTACGATCCTGACAATGGTTTCAAGTACTCATCTGCTCGTATCTCTGTCAATTTTCGGGTCCCGGTAGCTAAAACATGTTTACTTTGACGTCTGACCGATTTTACGACCTCGCTATATCGTGGCCCTGACTGTACTTTGGAGAACTCGAGAATGTGAAATTCAGGTTTTTCTGTATTCTTGAAACAATGGAAATTAAAATGAGAAATAGAAATACATAAATTCATAAACAACAAACATTCTTTTTCCAAAATGAAACTTAGGGCTTTCGAAAGTTGCTGCAAAAGTATACTAGAGTTGCTGATTAATTCTGTCAACAGCTTCGAGTACAAAGGGTTAATCACGGCTGCGAAATCTCTTATTTTGGTCGTTTTAACATTTCGTTTATTCAATTAACGTGGAAGCGCGTAAAGGATGAAAGACAGCACAGGCGCGAATAGTGATGAAAGGGTTGACAATAATCAACGCTTTAATAAAATTCCAATCTCAATAATAATATTATAATAATTTAAAGTAATAACTTGCAATAATTTGAAGTGACCTGTGATTTATCTCTCCTCCGATTTACCTGAGAAATTTTTCAAATTAGCTCTGTCGTCATTTCTTGAGGTGGAAAAGACCCAACCTTGAACTCGATCGAATTAACAAGACGCTTAACCTCGCACACATAATCTCCGTTAACCCTCTATGGGCCCGTGTAACTTTCAAGTCACATACTAACATAACGATATTTTATTAAATAATTGAACTTTCTTCCACAAAATGGCATAAACGTCTTGTTGTACAATGTCTCCTTATTAACCAGTAACTTTCTTGATAACCGTTGTTACTTCAAAGTTACAATATGTATTCGTCATGATAAAATTGTCGAAATTGCTGAATTCACTGTTATTCTGCATTTATAGGTCGACGTTTGCTAATTTCACGTTGCATAAATTCTTTTACAGTGAAGAAAAATATTCGGCCTGTAGCGACCAGCTACAGCGGAAAACATTTGGCGAGCAGACTACCAGCACGGTTTATGACGTGCGCGCTTCAAAGGCTATTTTTGAGGAAACCGTTTTTAGCTTATTTAATTTCTAAAAATTCGACAATGCATGTCCGCGTAGAAACTTTCTCCGACGGCCTCAATAGCAAATTGCCGCATCATAAACCAAGGGTTTCCGAAAGGTCAGCCGTACGAGGCCCAGAGGCCCGAACCGGCAGGTCACGAGTACTTGACCTGGAGGAAACTCAGCTGCCCGCCAAGTGACGTCAGGGGAAAAACCTCCCCCGCCAAGTCGCACTGCGGTCCCCGAAAAAGCGCGCCAAGGGCACAAGGGACACGCAGCGACTTGGGGAAAGAAATTACCTGATTGGTTAACACCGATGCGACGGGTTAACCAATCAGGTACGATTAACAGATAGCTAAAAGTTAATAAGAAAAAGCGAGGCGTCAGGAGGCCAGTCAGGCACGGACCTCCAACGCCGACAGTGAGGATACTTAGCGCAGCCCTACTCACGTCTCGTTATTTATAATAATAACCATATTCCTTCAGGCCCATAGAGGGTTAAAGGGAAAGGAATCTCTCTAGATTCGAATCTAGAAATCGAACACGTCGAGCAGCTATTTCCAATCCACCTAATTTGCCAAGTAGATAAAAGTTGCACAAACTGGTCACCAAAACTGACACACTCCTTTAATTCCAACCGAAATTCATTTTCCCATTGAACAACACTTATTGTTCAAGCAAACGGTTTATGGGAGCTGCATGAAAAATCGACATCCTAGAGTGTCGGTAAGTTTTATGACACGTCCGAGAAATATGGTTTGGGGATGCCTGCGAACACCCCAGGTATGGGACACTGTCACCACGCTCCGTAAGCAGTCCTAATTGTGCGCCCGTCTCGTCTACGTCTGAACATCTTTTTAAATATAATTATCTACCTAGCTTACTCCACACGAGTTTATTTAATATAACCCCTCAACACTTACCAACGAAAACTTCCAACTTCGTTATCAATCTTTCGATAACGAACAATATTTCAAGCACACCTGTCCATAAAATCCTGCAATTAAACTTCACGAGTACGATGAAACGTAGGAATAGCCTGAATAAAGTGCTTGGTTCGATCGTTCGTCCAGCGAAGGTCAGGATCGATCGATTCTTCCCTGCAAAGTCGCGAGGAATCGTGGCGACATAGCTTATTGGTCGCGTTGAATATTTCACGAACACGGTATAGATGGATCCGTACGGTGAAGAAAAAGGAGAAAAAAGGTAGTTACGTGTGACAGGTTATGTAAATCGTTGCACAGCTAGAAACGTTGAAGAATGTGAACGACGGTGGAGAAACTGGTATCACACACGCTCCTAATTGATCGATTCTGTAACGCGGTGATAATGATTTCCATTCGATCGCCTGAGAACGGAATTCAACGATTTGGCTCGAAGGTGTTTACCGTAATGGGAGCCTTGTCGATAGGGGGAAGAGCTCGTAGAATGTTCTGACGTTCATGTTGATACACTTTAATTTTAATTTCGCATTTATCTAGTATTGATTTACTCTTTAATTTGATACTAATTTATCTCGTATTGGAAATGGGTTATGGAATGAAATAGTCTTTTAACTTTGTAATGTTAGAAAAGTCCAAAAAGCGAAGGCTTGAGTGGGCCATGTGCAGTCCTCTGCTGCGATTCCCCCTTCTAGGGATAGTTCTGCCTCAAGGCTAAGAAAGGCCATATTGTCAAGGGGGTCCTCTTGACTAGGTTTTTCAGGAAAGAGAGAATTGTATCAGCACTCGTACAGTATAGTTCGAAATACAACCATTCACTCTGTTTAACCGCCCACGTTTATATCTTATTCCACCGCTCACCACCGTTATCCTGACTGATTTTCTCTTACAGTAATATACGATTTTATTTACGGTCTCAGAGGAAACGTCTTTACTCTATTGAATCTTCTGAAGGACTGTTTCTGGACACCCGAAAGAAAGTTGGGATCCCCTTATACCTAGAAACTATTTACATTGTGGTATGGCATTGTGCAGTGAGTGACTCGAAGACGGACACGAGATGCATCTGGTGGAAGTCTTAGTGCCTTTGTTTAAAATAACCCGGAGACATTTTTGTCCTCACTAGCAGATCACAAATAATCATCACACAAGCAACAACGAAAAACAACGGTGTCTATCTTCTGTCAACGAGGTTCAGAATCGTTAACTCCGAATATTAGTATCATTAACACGTTGACTGCCAAGCCTATTTTGAAGAAATCTGTTCTAGACGCCAACATTTTCTTTTCAATTTATTGTATAGAATTAAACAAACACATATTCATTTTTATATTATGACTTTAATTGTAATTATATTTTTGAAAAAAAAAATGCTTTCGAATTATCTCGTGGTCGGGCGTCTCCGAATAGGATGTAACTTCTACCAGCCAACTGCCAACTACATACGAGTTATCTCGTAGCCTGGCAGTCAACGTGTTAATATTAATTTATTTCGAATATTAATATTCTTAATATTAGTATCAATATCAAATTACAGAGTAAACCAATATTCTGGAAAAAAGAGTCGTATTATTATTAAGAGTGATATGTTAGATATAATACAAGGAGTGCTATGTAGACGCGTATTCTCTGCAGGTTTTGGGGCAGTGATGGCGAACCTATGACACGCATGGACTTAAGGCACCTCACAGCCGAAACCGCAACAACCTCACAAGCAACAACGAAAAACAACGGTGTCTATCTTCTGTCAACGAGGTTCAGAATCGTTAACTCGGAGCTCTGTGATCGTACAAGGTCGTAACGCTCGCAACAATTATGGATATTTCTAGATGTGACACGGCACCCGAGGTAAGTTAGGTTTTTTCCCAATTTTGGCACACCGAGCTCAAAAGGTTCACTGTTCTGGGGTAAGAGCCTTGCCGTCACTCCTGGTCCTCTTACCAGAAAAAGGCCGCATTTTCCCCACTCTGTGGCCAGATCCTTCGAGAACACCCTTAACGCTTTACGCGTGCTACGCAGCACCATGACTTCGCGTCATCGGCCACACGCGCGTACTTTTGAGATCGGCGGTCGAACTTTGTATCGCCGATTCGTAAACAAAGGATCCGCGACCCTTAGAAGTCGCCGCGACCCTTAGAAGTCACCGCGACCCTTAGAAGTCGCCGCATCTCCTCTATAGAGAACTCGACGCTAACAAATATTATTATTAATGTTAATACTGTTCTCTTCTTTTTTCTTCGAGGAGGAGATAAGTGGAAAATGTTGGAAGATACTGGAATTGTTTTTCGTATCGAAGAAAGATTTTATTCGCGTTTCATTATCAACGACGATGCGTGGTGGTTGGTGGTAATAGAAAGTTTCGAGTCTTAAACGAGTTGGCGAATTAATGATACGAAACGCCACTGACAATGAGACGTAAAACTTCACCGCGCCCGTCTAAAATGCAAATCGGGAGATTTACCGGGTGAGGAGACTTTTAACTCTTGGCTGTTAAGCTGGTGAACGCAATCCTGGGCGAATTTCGACTTTGAAATGGAAAATACTTTGGAAGCTGACCGGAACAATGGCAATTTAACCAACCAGGTATTCATTTGAGGTCTTTTGGTTGATGACGGATTTAGAAGGGAGCTGTTTCTTTTCGTTTTAAACGGCGGGTCACTTGGGAATTTTCGCGAAGATGGGTCTAACATAAAAACAGGATTTCTACTGTATTTTAGTATTAATTAATTCTTCAGTATTATTTTACCTTAATGCTATTTAATTTTTTTAAATTAGAAGAATTTTTATTTTATTCTAATGCTATTCAATTTTTTAAATTAGAAAAATTTTTATTTTATTTCGAAGCTATTTAATTTTCTTAAGTCGGAAGATTTTTGCATTTTTAGAATTATTTAATAATTTTCCAAGAATTTTTTCCAAAATCAGCAACGATTCAGAGCCTCAAAGACTCTCAAGAATCACTTCGAACATCCCTCAACGTCACTTATTGAAAACAGTACACTTTCACTCTTACCATTTTAACCCTTTCAGCACCATTCATCCCACGCTCCCCCAAATTACCTCAGGAAAACATCAATTTCACATGAACACGTTCATATCACTGCAAATAACCAAGGACAAGAACGAAAAAAAAAAATTGGTCCCAAATAGATCGAATAGTAACCAATCGCGACATTTCCTTGGCAATTCCCCCATTATCAGCTATATACGCAACATTCCGCAGATTTATTAGACTGCGCAGGGGTTGATACGCGTATACCGACAGGATAATTGCCCGGCCAATAATGAGCGTCTGCATGGCATAACGTAAATGGCATTTCTCATTCACCTATGAAATGAAGGAATTACGGAGGACGACAGACGAACGTGGGCTCCGTTTGCGCGTGTAGGTCTTCTCAAATGTAATATTCCCTCTGCACGCTTGCTACCTCGAGACGAAAACGACGGGAATTAATATTCGCGTGTATAAATACGAATAGATTTTATAGAACGGATTAACCTGGGTGTAACTTGCGAGAAGAGTAGAAACGAGGTAGAAAATCCTGCTATTCTATCTCTCTCACTGATAGCGAACGATCCCTCGATTGATAATCGCGGGCGACTACTCGAAACTTTCGTCGAGTCTTAAATAAAATGCGGAAAATGTTCAATTATTCCCGAGCGCCGGGATTTTCTGCTAAATCGTGCGAGAGTGACGTAAATGAAGCTGTAGAGAACGATGGAGAGGAATCGGGAGATCTTATCGGTGGAAAAACGAGGTGAAGGAGAGAATTTTTTGGACTTGGTAATCGTTGTGGTAATGAAAAAAAAAATCAGGAAGAAGATGACTTTGTATGAAAGATAAATTGAAATTGGAGAATATTAATATTTCTGGGACACCCTGTGTATAAAGATTTTCTACATTTTCTCACGATTTCATTGTGCTTCCATCGATTGCATTAAACGCAATTATTTCACGTCTCTAAAATTTCTCAAAGACGTGTGAGATGATCGATAATTCTATTATTGTTTTACGAAGCTTTTCTGAATGTCGAAAAAATATTGCACCGAATATTTGGTGATCCTATAGAACAGTGAAAAATGAAAGGATAAAAGCACTTTGTCGATATTCGACAAAACCCCATCGGATAGCAATAAATATTTGAGTTAGAGGCTCTTCCCTACTTCGCAGCCACATCAACCATTCCAACGTCCCTTTCTAGCCACACATCCAACCCCAAACCGGTCAAACTCTACCTCACCAATTACATAACTGCCTTAACCCATACCACAGTCACCAGAGCAAAGAAACAATCCCGAACAACCGGCCAAACTTCCGGTTTGTGTCTGTCAAAACGACCTCAACGAATCACACGCTCGCCTCTTAACCGGTCAGAATAAATGGTACCCGGCCAGGTCCCTTTTGACCACGTTTGTGACTCAAGTTTCTCCATTCGTGGTATCTTCCGGCTGGAACTTACGTAGACAGAGAAACGTGGACCTGTTAGGCCCGGTCCACACTGACCAGAATTGTTCGCGAACAGAGACAACGTTGTATTCATACTGGAGTTCGCGAACGGTTCGCGAGCGCAGTATAAGCAGTTATGCCGGTTTCACGCTGGTGTTCGCGAGCAGTTAGCGAACAGATAGCGAACACTTATGCCGGATTCACACTAGAGTTCGCGAACAGAGTGTAAGTAGTTAAGCCGGTTTCACACTAGTGTTCGCGAGCAGTTCGCGAACAGGACACAAGCAGTTTTGCCGGATTCACACTGGAGTTCGCGAACAAATCACAAGCAGTTATGCCGGTTTCACTCCAGTGTTCGCGGGTAGTTCGCATACAAAACAAAAGTAGTTATGCCGGATTCACGCTGCAGTTCACGAGCAGTTCGCGAACAGAGCGTAAACAGTCATGCCGGTTTCACACAGGAGTTCGCGAACAGTTCTTACCAGCGTGAAACCGGCATTACAGAGTTAAGCTCGCGAATAGGTCTTTTGATGTATTACCTCCTAAGCGAACAATGTTCGCTGTTTACTCTCGAGTTCACTATTCGCAAAAGTGTCCACGTTGTCAACTAACATGGTTCACAATCCGTTCGCAAATACCAGTGCGAACCGGGCATTAGAAGTGACACGGTTCGCGAACACCAGTGTGAACCGGGCATTAGAAGTGACACGGTCCGCGATCAGATCGCAAACACCAGCGTGAACCGGGCATTATAACTGACACGTGTCTCATCTCCGTTTCGATGCTGGTGTAATCAGAGACGATGGAAAACGTCGCTGTCCACGAAGACGCTTATGGCAGCAACAGAGTGACATCGACGACGACGAGGACGACGACGACGACGATGATGTAGCGATGGAAGAATGCTAGAAGGGTGTTGTACTCGACGAAGGGAACACGAGGATGGGCCACGGTACGTCGCCAAAGGGGCGCGTATCGACCGACTCGTGCTGTCTACCCCTCTGCCACCCTGTCTGTCCCACACCGTTCATACGTACCAACGCTACGGACACACAGTGGCGATGCTATTACAGGCTACCCACCCCTCTATTCTCTTCGCCTCACTATGCACTCTATATCTCTCTGTCTCTCCTCATTCCGTTCCGTTCTGTCTTTCTCCTCCACTCTCCTTTTCGCTCTCACTTTCTCGCTCTCTACCCGTCGTTGTCGTCTTTCTCCCCTTGTTTCCATCGTTTCACTTCCTCCTTTTCTTTCCCTTCTACTCTTCTTTCTATGACATGTTTAGGTCTCGTTTCCAATTCAACTTTCTCCCGGATTATATCTCGCTGTATTCGTTTCGATCGGGGAACGAAGATGCGGATTGATATTTGTTCAGACGAATCACAGACCTCGCGGACTGTATATCAATTCCAAATTGACATTGAACGACTCTCGACGGCCTTCTTATCTCTCTCCAATTGTTTGCACTTTCACGCCTAACCGATTTTACGACCACGTCGTATCGCTTCCACCGACTATACACGAGCGCAAACGGAGCCACCACCGACCCCCTTCTGTCCCTAAAGTCCACTGTTGATCCAGATCCGGTCTGGCCGGTCAGGAAACAGAGACAGCGGCTTCCGGCCACGAAGTCGTCCGCGGAAATTCGCCGCAACGCACGCACCACCGCGTTTTCCGCCTCCGTCCCCTCTACACGTCACCGTCTGTTTGCCAGCGCTAATAACCGGCGAACGAGTTCTATCAGCCACGGCAGAAGGGAACTGTGAAACTTTCCGCGCGCAGGATTCCCCGTGGGAGTGAGAGGCGAGTCGAGCCAACGGTAATTCATAGCGAAATAAGTCCTGAGTAAATACCACTTTCTGATCTCTCTTCGGAAGGAACAGTTTCTTCTTTCTTTTCTTTTTTCTTTTTTTTTTTTTGAGCCAGTCTCGTTTATTCGTCAGGAGGTTCGGTTTTGAACCTAGCGGGGCACGGTGGATCTTCGTGCAAACTGAACGTGAATTTATGACCGAGAACGAGAGGAAGAATGGGTTGGGTGGAGAAAATGGGCTCGAATTTTATTCTAATTAGGTTCTTGGGAGTATTTTGATAGGTAATTCAATGTCCTTTTAACGTTAATACGATCTTTGCATCGCCTTCTTTTTTTTTTTAATAATTTACGCTGTTATCAAGGTTGTTTCTTTAATATTATATTAAAAGTTTATTGCCTAAAAATTAATTCACTTAAGTGTATAGTCGAATAATAACTTTTGTTATCAAGATTATGTTCCCTGGATATTGTATTAAAAGTTTATTGCGTAAAATTTGGGTCTTTTTGACCCATAGACCTTGAGTGTACAGTCGAACAAAAGAACGCAGTAAGTTTATTAAGTTAGAAATGCAATTTAAGTATTAATTACAGATATGTGTCTTACAAGCCTAATAATATCTGCCTTCAACCCTAAATTTGTTTTTAAAGTATAATCTCTCAGGGAACATGAAAAATTTATTTAGCGAATTCCAGAAAAAAGTGAATAAAAAAACGAAAAGTGGATCATTCGTTGCTACAATATTAATAAATCTCGCTTTTAATACTGAACAGCTGCACATAGGTGTTTCTATTGTAAAGAGCAAGTGGGATTATGAAATTTGAAGAAAATATTCTTTAGAATAGCTATAAAAGTTTTTCGGAATTTTGTCACAGACATATATTGACAGAAATTGAATGGAATATTCCCCGAGTAAAATGGCTTATTTTAAAGAGGTCTTTGAGGATTCCTTCCGGAGAAGTCACAACATATAGCATTTCAGAATTTCCCCGAGTACAGAGACTCGCATTTGAAGTACATTCAAAGAAGAGGAAAGGAAAAAGTTCGATACTGCCGCAATACCGTGACAAAACTTTCCCGAAGCTGTTTACGATTTCCTGTAAACTCGCGAGACTGTTGTCCTGCGAGTCATAAACTCTGTGGAAAGGTGCTGCATCGAGAATTTATCAGCTGATTCTGCACGTCGTTGCACGAATACGTAAAAGTCTCCTTTGTGTTTCATTTTACAAAGCAACCGAATCTAGCTGTTACACCCTCAAATACTTTCCTTCTTAGTTCTCAGTTTATCTGTATTTACGAGTCACTCACTTTCACCATGGACATTTCACCTTCCAACTCTCCTGCATAGTCACAACCCAAAGTCAATCTTCCCAGAAAAAGTACTCCGACTCGGAGTAGGGTGGGCGTAAAATAGCTAAACGTTTCCACGTTTCTACAATAATATATTTTACTCAAAGTCTGTATCCACGTTATTCGGGCGTCGTTCGCAAAAGTATACGTTGAGGGTCTCGGGAAGAGTGACGAGGCGTCGTCCTGCCGATCCCTGTCCTCCCCTACGCGAACAGGCCCAGGGAAAGGCCCAAAGGGGCGGAGTTACCCCCACCGAGCGCGCTGGGCGTGGCTTCGAGATGCTCGCTTCACGCTCAGATAACGCGGATACAGACTTTGAGTAAAATATATTATTGTGGAAACGTTTAGCTATTTTACGCCCACCCTACTCCGAATCAGAGTATTTTCTGACACTTACCATTAATTAAAAAAAAAAATACTGACCAAATGAAGAGAAGCGAGAAATAATACATCATCGTTGATCTTCATTGGGAATAAAAATAAAACGTCCCTGAACTTTGTCGTGTTCTCCGTGGTAAATGAAAAAAAAAAAAAAATAAAAGCAACCATTAAAATATGTATGTAAGTACCTAGATGAAGGCTGATAACAGACTGCCACTTACTGATACAAGCGGAACCATTCGATGCCTCTTAGAGCATGCCGGGTCTCTAAAGGGGAATCGTATTTCTCCTCGCCTTTGAACAGCCAAGTATTAAAAGCGGTGCATCGAGAGGGCTCGTGGCGAAATGCACGCACTACCGACAGCAAAGTCGATCCCAGGGCTGCCAAGGGAGAGGAAGGAAGAGGAAGGGAGTGAAAACAGGTAAGGAAAACACTGGAGCTCGTGCACCGGAAGAGTATCCTATCCGGAAGAAGCGCGCGTTCGCGGTGGAACATTTTTAGAAAACGATCGAGCCGGTGAAAAATCCTGGCGAGATTAATTTTCAGCGGCCTCGACGTAACCGTGAAGTTATCTTTTACCTGTGATAAATGTTTATTTTACGCGGTGTATGAAAAGATTCTCTCTTTCAGATCGAACTTTCTAAAGTGGAATTCTTTTTAGGGTTGGCGGTGGTTCTGGTAGGTTTTTATCGTTGGAATTACTGTTCTTTTGTTAAATTTCACAATTTTTCAGGTGAAGCACGAACGGTTTGAAGTTAGAGACTTATTTTTGATTGGAGATGATTTATTTTTGTTGGGTGGATCGTTGAGTATCGTGAACTTGGAAATTACTGTTCTTTTGTTAAACTTCACGATTTATCGTGTGAAGTACGATCAGTTTAGAATCCTTCTCGTTTGAAAATTATTTAATAATTATGTGGTATTACGTGACGAAAGGGGAATGTGGAAAGTTTCATTGTTTCAAGGAATCGAGACATTCGTACCTCTTTTTTCTAATGGTTCTTCTGGAAGAATAAATACTGAAGACGATTGTGCCCCAAGAAAACATGTTCACTTTCTTAGATCTATCCACGAGGCGTAAAAGTGGACAATGCCACGTAAGACTCCATTCTCACGTTGTCAAGACTATTGTAGTCTCTAGAACAACTCTAAAGAAGGCTTTGTACTCGTATAGAGCAGTGCTGTTCACAAGTGATACCTTTGCACGACTTCTTTCCTACGAGCCTACAAAACACATTCCTCCAGACCACACTCTGTCCCTGTCAAATCGAAACAAGACGTGAAAACGCCGTCCTGAAGTTATTTAGACGTTGACCAGTAATTCATTTCACGAATTATCTCTCTAGTTAGATGTATAATTCTTCTGTATCCTATTTTAAAGACTTCTCTCCCTTAGCCCCTTGAACTGCAATTTATTTTCAGGCAGCACTGCTCAGGCAGACAATTTCATTTTCTTAGTTTTAAGAGGAGGGATTGATATAGAAACTTACGGTTTTGTTGCTCGAATAATTTAGTTATGCACCAGTGGAAAATCACACTTTCGATTATATCGTTTTGTATAAGAGGGTAATTTAAGTCTAAAGTTCGTTGTTTTTCGTACTCTTTCAATTTGTACAATTAATTTTCTTGCATTCTCAATCTAAAGTACGAAACAACTAAAAATTTAGGCGGCGCTATAGTTATGCACCGCAGTGTACTTCTCATATAAAAAGCTTCAACTCTCGATAATTTTTGGGGAGTGCAGCTCGTCGTTGTCAGTTTGCTCAAGAAAGATCATGACGAGCTGGACTCGTCATTTCAGTTCAAGAGGTTAAAGACTGTTACTTTCTGCTCATCGTTATCAACGTTGACAATAGTAGGTAAAAGATTGATAAAGTTAGATTGAAAAAGACTGAGGCACCATGTATATGTACTTCACACGAATTATTACCGATATATAATATTTTTTAACCGAAATCGTAATTTTTAATTTGCGCCTTCGAGTCGCGTCTATAGAACACAATGACAAACTTTGGTAGTGAAAAAACTGAAGCACCCTGTATATGCACTTCACACGAATTACTGTGAAACCTGTTTTTCAAAATTTCGTGATCTTTAATTTGCATTCTCGAATCCTGACCATAGAACGCAGTGAGAAACTTAGATCGTAAAAAACTGAAACACCCTGTATATGCAATTCACACGAATTACTGTGAAACCTGTTTTTCAAAATTTCGTCATTTTTAATTTGCATTCCCGAATCGTGACCATAGAACGCAGTGACAAACTTAGATCGTAAAAAACTGAAGCACCCTGTATATGCATTTCACACGAATTACTGTGAAACCTGTTTTTCAAAATTTCGTCATTTTTAATTTGCATTCCCGAATCGTGACCATAGAACGCAGTGAAAAACTTAGATAGTAAAAAACTGAAGCACCCTGTATATGCACTTCACACGAATTACTGTGAAACCTGTTTTTCAAAATTTCGTCATTTTTAATTTGCATTCCCGAATCGTGACCATAGAACGCAGTGACAAACTTAGATCGTAAAAAACTGAGACACCCTGTATATATATTGTACTTCGCATGAATTACTGTGAAACCTTTTTCTCAAAATTTCCTGATCTTTAATTTGTGTCCCCGAGTCGCATCCGTAGAAAATAGTGACAAACTTCGGTCAGGAAAACTAAGACACCCTATATATGTACTTGATATGAACTATTACGAATCTTTTCTTGAAAATTTCGTGATTTCTAATTTGCCTCTCTGAGTTGCAACCATGGAACACAGTGACAAAGTTTGACCAGAAAAAACTGAGACACCCTGTACAATGTTTTGCAACATAAAAACTACCTTTTATACAAACATTATTTATCGACATACAACCCATATAGCTAACAAAAATCCGATCATCAAATG
>NW_017100231.1:3799392-3800670 GCF_001263275.1 Habropoda laboriosa
TTTATACGCGGAGGAAGTTGCGGCTGCTGGGAGGATAGTGAATTTCCTACCTCTCGGCTTCCGGCGGTAGGCTGTCCCGGAGACGTCCGTGATAAATATTCATTTCAGTGGGCTACGAGAAGGGAATAGCGCGCGCTAGGAGCAATAAAGAAATTGAGAGCTCGTAAAAAAAAGGAACGTTAACGTGGCGCGCAATCATCGTGGAAGCTCGCCATTCAAACCGCTCCGCGATGCACGGTAACGAGAGAATAAATCCTCTGATAGCGGTTAGAAGTATTTTAGAAGGAATTTTATCGACAGGACAGGGGACCGAGGCGAATTGAGCACGATTATGCTGGATTGGGTTGAGTAAAAATGTGAGTTGTGTGGAGTTTAGTGATCGTGGTTGATTGTCAATTGTTCTGAGAAAAATAGAGGGTGCGGCCAGGATAATCTGGTGGTTAGGTCGAAAGGTAGATGAGAAAGGGATTTTGTATTAGTTTTGTTTACTCAAGTAAGAGCTGAGGTCTACTGGTTCAGCTTTAAGAAAGGTGAAAGCCTCACTTCGTCTTGAGGCTGCAGGAATGTGTAGAACGTGAAGGGAAGCATTTGGATGATTTCATTTTTGGAAGAAGGTAACTGGTAAACGTTCCTTTTGGCTATACGATACAAGTTTTAAGAGTACCTATCATGGCTTTATGAATTAGTTTTCTAAACTTGGAGATTATTCTGGAGGAAACTAAAGTGGAGTAGCTGAAGATTCGACAACGCACAGTGTTTCGAAACAATCACCCAACAGTGCAAAACTTACAATTTTGACCATTTTTTATTATCCAATTTTCGATTCTATCAAGTTTCTAAATTTCCAAGGATCCATCGGTTTCTTTAAGTCTCTAAATCCCTAAGGATCCTTCGGTTTCCAACGCAAAACCTACAATTTTGATCATTTTCCATTTCCTTAAGTTTCTAAATTTCTAAGGATCCTTTGATTTCCAGCGCAAAACCTACAATTTCGATAATTTTTCATTACTTAATTTTGGTTTCCTTAACTTCCTAATTTTCCAAGAATTCATCGGTTTCTTCAAGTCTCTGAATCCCTAAGGATCTTTCAGTTTCCAGCCCAAAACCTGCAATTTCGATAATTTTCTATTACTTAATTTTCGATATTTTAACTTCCCAATTTCCTAAGGATCCTTCGCTTTTTTAAGTCTGCAAATCCCTAAGGATCTTTCAATTTCTTTAAGTTCCTAAATCCCTGAAGATCCTTTAATTTCTTTAACTTTCTAAATCCTTAAGAAT
>NW_017100231.1:3800684-3819382 GCF_001263275.1 Habropoda laboriosa
AAAGGGCTACTTATACACTGAAATCTTTAACCCCTAGCTTCTACAAGAATACCATTTAAAGGGCGCCGCGACGTCCATCTTAGTTACGCGCGGCACGAAATGACTGCGGCGCAATGGCGAACGCGTCGCGCGCGCTACAAGTAACACAGCTTTTCCCAGCCGGTTTAACCGGCTAGGAAATTCGTCGGTGATGCATATCGCCGGTCCAACTACGCAGTTCGACCGTATGTCTCGTCGTAGTTTATGCTGCTGCAAGGAGAATGGGAAGTGGGCGGCGATAAACTGGTCGAAACAATTAGGGAATTCCGGATCGTTCCAGGAGAAGAATTTAACATCTCCATACTGTAAATGTCTCACTCGTTCGCATTTCTCTTCCACTAAAATAAGAATCTCTAAAAAAAAAAAAAAAAGGAAAACGAAAAGATAATCACGCGTTCTTCGGAAGAAAATATTTGCAGCACGGTGTCAAATATTTCTATACAAACAGTATCACTTTCTTTCCTGCAGTGGGTTTTCCAGTTATCTTGAGATGGATTCAAGACAAGGGAAAAGATGAAAGAGAAAGTGCAAAGAGACGGAAGAGGAGAAGGGTAATGAAGGAAGTTGAAGAAAAGGTGAAGAGTGTGCATCTGCGAGCTCGAGTCCCTGTCCTGAAGACAAAGGAACGGGTCAAACGTGATGCAAAAGCATCGAATAATCAAACAGTTTCACCGAATAATTCATTCCTAACACACTGTAACATCCAAAATGCAAAGAATTTATCTATAAACTCTCAAATCGAGACATTGTGTGCACAATAGAAATGAAACCAGCGTTACAACTGCATCGAACATATTCTTCTGCTTGAAAAAAAGAAGTGCTCTATTTGAATAAATACTTCTCCATTTATTCGGAGCAGCAAAAAAGAAAAAAGAAAAACGTGGAACAATTCAGCGCGAAGAAATTGTAGTGAGAAAAGATTGAACTGTGAAAGGAAACATAAAACACAGGCGACCCGCTATATGGCGCGAAAACGCGGAAGCAAGAGATCGTGAGAGAGGAAAATAAAAGCCGGGTGTGTAGGATTGGGGTGGAGGAGAGGTGAGGGATGGGAGCGCAATGTAGGTTGTCGAACATCTCAATTTTTATCAGTGCGGATGGCAGGCGTATCGTATCTAGGACATCGGGTTTATCGGACCTTATCAGTATCGGGTAACCTTATTTGCATAGGACCGAGCGGCGTCATTTTTTTCCCCTTCTTTCTCTCGCTCTTTCTCTCTCTATCATCGATCGCGATGGAATAGGATTTAATCTTATGGAAATATCGGTAGAGAAGGGCAGCTAACTGCGACGAGACAAAGATCTAGACGCTCGTCATTTTTCACTGATACCGATCAACCGGCAAATCTCCGGCCATCTTCATTTCCCAATGGGAAATTCTCTAACTGAAACCTCTTTGAATGTGTGTCACTTGCTACGAGCTAAATTTCTTGTCTTCTGTCTTCTTCTGTCACGGTCGAAATTCCTTCGCTCTCTATACGCTTCGTACGTTTTCTATCGGTGAACCGAAAATATAGTCTGACTCGATTCTTAATTTATGTGAGATCGAATTTCGAGGGAATGGAATTTTCTTCTTTGTCGATTCTTTTGGGAACGTTTGGAGAGAGGAGAGAATTAAGATATGATTTTGAGAAAGCGGCGAGAAATTTGAGAAATTTTGATTTGAGGAGAGGAGAAAACAATAACAGTCTCCCTCGATTCTTCTTTTCTTTTTCGTCGACGATTCTTTTGGGAACGTTTCGAGAGAGGAGAGAATTAAGATATGATTTTGAGAAAGCGAAGAGGAATTTTTGATTTGGAAAGGGAACATTGTAAGACGAAAAATTTCAGTTCGAGAATCTTTTGGTTGGAAATTATTAGACTGACGTGAACGCAGATTTTTGTTGCTTTTCTTTTCTAAAATCAATAGTTCCTGCTCGAATTATCTTCAATTATGGGTTATGGACTGTCTATAGGTCGTTATTGTAATGGAGAAAGGAAGACTGACAGAGATACACGAAACACTGCTATGTAGTAACTATATTTGGAGGGGGAAACCCCTCGGTAACCTCGAGCGTACCATTGATCCCAGACAGGCTATACCTTCGTTCTCTTCAAATGTGTACATATTACTGTACATCACGATTAAAAATCAGAAAGATTAAAAAGTTTTGTTGAATTAGTTAATCATTTTGTAACTGAATAATGTTTAAATTCACAAGCAATTGAAGTTTTTCAAAAATTTTTAATATTAAACTTTGAAAGTAACTTAAAAAGGATAATTTTTAACTAATAGTTTTATTTGTAAATTAAAAATACTTGTTTCTCAAAATCTTAAAATTCCGTATTCTTCTAAAATTAAACATTTTTGTGAATAATTTTTATCAAACTTTACCCCGAAATTTAGATCGTAAATTTCAAACCTACATTCTCGTTCCACACTTTCCTCCCACATTTTCAACAAAACCATTTTTCCTCTCTATAAAACTCTCTCACTAAAATATTTCTCGTTTTCGACACGAACTTATAGGATGACCTAACCCACCAAAACAACCAATTCCAAACTATCCTACACAGACACAGACGCACGTCAACAAATTCCACGCGTAACCAAACCATATAAATCCCTCTAATCTCCCCAATTTCCTCCACCGTCGTCCGTGAAACGTTCACCTGAACCCGCCAACTTTAATCTCGATTCTCTCTCTGCGAGTTTCGCTTATCTGAACCTCGCTTATACGCCTTTTCATTTCGAACGGACGTTTTCGGTGGTCGTGGAGGGGCGGCGATACATTATCTCGCGGCTATAGTCTCGCTGGAAACACCGGTGGAACTGTGTGACGAGGAGGAATAGCGGACTATGTACTACTGGACACGTTCGTTTTATAGAATTCATCGAGTTGGGAGCAGTGTGCGGCTCTGCGAGCGATTTCTGACATTTCAAAGGAAACGTGTCTGGCTCGATTTCCGTCGACCGCGTTCAGAGTCCATGTATCGACTGTCGTGCTGTTTATTTATTAAACCGTGGCTAGCAAAGAGAGAGAGAGAGAGAGAGAGAGTGTGTGTATGTGTGTATTCACTTGGCGTGTTCATTTCGCTCGCAGCCTCGCTGGTCCCCATCTCGTTCATTCTCTGTTAGAGGCAGTGTCGTTCTCTGTGTATAGTTTCACTGTACACCGGCAGTTTCCATGCGGCGAATAAACGCTGGAGGATGGCTTTAAGGAGACGAGATTACGTAGCACGACTCGTCGAGAGTGCAACACGCGCTCGTTTAAGTCTTACCGCGATACGGAAGGAAAAAATTAAGCAACAGCTTTTTCTAAGGGGGAGAACCTAGGCGGTGGAGAAAGTTTTTCTTTCCTTCTTTTTTTTTTTTTTTTTTTTTTGGTGAATTTTTAATTTCGAGAGTTGCCGAGAGTTTCGTTCGTCTGAGAAGATTATTAACTCTCGTTTCGTAAAGGTGGGTTAATTTTTGTCCGGGGTAGTTTCGAAAGTACTGACTTCGAGGAAATTAATAAGTAACGAACTTTCGTTCCATCTCTTTAAAAAAGTTCTTGGCTAGTGGAATCTTATTTGGGATGTTTGAAGACGCTGTGTGAATTTTTTCCGATTTTTTTCGAGACTTTTCGATGGACCAGAGATATAGGCTGTCTCGATTCTTAGTTTATATAGCTTGCCTCGATTCTTAAATTATAGTCTCCCTCGATTCTTACATTGTATAGTTTCTCTCGATTTTTAATTTATATAGTCTCCCTCGATTCTTATATTGTACAGTCTCTCTCGATTCTTAATTTATATAGTCTCCCTCGATTCTTAGTTTATATAGCCTGTCTCAATTCTTACATTATATAGTCTCCCTCGATTCTTACATTGTATAGTCTTTCTCGATTTTTAATTTATATAGTCTCCCTCGATTCTTATATTGTACAGTCTCTCTCGATTCTTAATTTATATAGTCTCCCTCGATTCTTACATTGTATAGTCTTTCTCGATTCTTAATTTATATAGTCTCCCTCGATTCTTATATTGTATAGTCTCTCTCGATTCTTAATTTATATAGTCTCTCTCGATTCTTAATTCATATAGTCTCCCTCGATTCTTATATTGTATAGTCTCTCTCGATTCTTAATTTTCGAGGTTGAATTTCGAGGCAACAGAATTTTCTTTTTATCAAAGTTAATATAACCATTAATTTAAGTACCAAAATAAAAATCCTGTCCTCGTTTCGAATATTGCACGTAAAATAGTATTACATTCCACGCTACACCGGTCCACAGCGTGTCTCATAATGCATTGTTTCATTTCAGAGATAAAACAAACGTGTTTCTCTTTCATTCTTTTTTTTTTTTGTTTTTTTTACACAGACCCTATGCATTTTTGCAACGAAAATACTTTAATTTCAGCAGAAACGAGATATCGAGGTCATTTTTACATTTCCGCATGTTATATCGTATTTTCTCCCTGCATATACTGTAATACATTGTCCGTGAAAAATTTTCGTAGGAAACATATTTTTGTCACTTTCGAAAACAGGCGATATTTCATTAAATCGAATTATTTAAATCAGAATCATCGAATATCGTATTATACTGTAACAATAAATATATCGATTTTTATTAAACCAATTTCCAAATGAATCAAGTACCATCGTTCCAACCACTGTGAAAACACCAAAATTTCCATCCTCAAATACAAACTCGACAAAAAAAAAAAATTCCTATTGCAAGTAATTTGAATTAGTGCGCCTTTTGAGCAGTAAGAAATCAGTTACCGACCGATAAAAAAGGAAGTCTACTGATCGGCAAATGTCCGAATTTAAGGCACAAAAACTCGCGAGGCCTGGATCGACGAAAAACTCTACAATTCGTCACAAAATCAAGTGATTCTAGCTGACAAACAACTAAATTAAATTACCGTAAGTCCATACTTCGAAACAACGAACAAGCACCAGACGACGAGTAACCCTTTTAAAAACATAATTACCGGAACGAGATTATCGGTCGAACGAGCTCCACGACGCATAATACTGAAAAAATGTCGACAAAGCAATCTATATATATACACAAAAAAAAAGAAACAAAAAGGATAGAACAATTGCACGATCTCAACGAGAGAGAATGAAAATAAAACAATAAAAAAAAAAAAAGAAAAAGAAAAACAAATAATTCTTTGTCGACAGAGAACTGCAGCCGGGTCCTCGTGACTCGCGGGGATCGTAATTATAGGGCGCTAATTGGAGACGGTCTGAGAATCTTCGTCTTCGTCAACGAAACTTTAACTCGTGAAACTTTCTTCGTATTCTGACGTTTCCCTCAGTTTCGCTACCCCCACCCTCTCGCCCCATCAAACGCCTGTGTCTCTTTTTCTCTGGGAGGAAGGTCTAAAGCGGAACATATTTCGCCCGTAGGCTGATATTCTTTGACGCTCTTTAATTTCCAACGATGCGTGGGCGACCGAGAAATTAACGTGCTACACGCCGTAATTAGCTTCGTTCGAAAGGCGAGAAACGAAGGAAAAAGTGGCGAACTCTCCCGCGAATATTCGTTCCGTTGGTATTTTTCTCTCCCGCGACTATATCTCTCTGTAACCGTGTCTTATTTGCTTTTCAAACTGGTGTTATCATCGCTCGACATTCATTCGTTTAATAAAACAGCTACATTTCATTATTTGTTTCGTAAATTTCAGATTTTATTAACGGACAAGACTCGATTCGTTGTTCACATTCAATACGCGGATTGATTTTAGGTTAGGTTGTTGATCGATTGATGTTCGAAATAATCAGAAGTCACCACTTCTTTACGTCTATTTTACACTTGCCTCTTTTTAAATATATATTTCAGACGCAATAGTTACTCATGTTTATCGATATAAATTCCAGGAATACTTCCACTGCACGTTGAAATGCACGAATGACGCACTAACTCCAACAACTTTCCACGATGCGAATTAAAATATATATTATAGGTTACGTGTAAACCAACAAACATTCTTGGTCACTGAACTCGAACAACGAACAGCAATCAAACGCACAAGTTTCACCATCCTGAAGTTCACCGATCAATTAAAAAGACAACTCACGAATACCAACACGCGAACACTTAAGAACGAAAATAACACGAGGCGCCAGGCTAAACGCCAATTACCGAAGCAGAGATTTACAACCGTCCATTACTATATACGCTTCGTAACTTCGCATCCACGATCAACAAGCGTGATGATTTCATTGAACGCGCGGCAAACGGCTGAGATACATATCAAGCCGCGTTTCTAAATTACACGAATTTACGACGGCGCGGCGTGGCGCGCGATTCGCGTGAACGCGCCCATAGAGTCACGCGTTCACACGGCCATGCTTATGAATTACAAATCGGCCCACAAATCGCCGCCAGGCATCCCGTTGAATCGTCGTCCCGAGGTCAGGGTCGAAAATATTCCCGTCTAGACGCAGGCTGCGAGACCATCCGCCGGTCATACCATCAATTATTGCATCCACTACCTTTCCCGGCTGAATTAGCGGCGGCTTAATTAAGCCCGCGCGCGACATAACCACTCTCCACGGTGTACCATCGCATTGTGTAAGCCGTCCAGTTTCACGTAACGCGTTGTGCAACGCTTGTCAGAACGACTGGGACGTGTGTAACACAGGTGAAACGGGTATACGTCGGAAATGGATACGGCTGTAAAACGAGTGTGTGTGTCTGTGTGTTACGTTACGGCGTGTTTTCCTCGAGTGCAACTTTTGGAGGTTAGGTTGACAAGTTGTCGGGAATGCGGTGTCAATGTGAAAGCGTTGAGTACACTTGAGAATTTTATTTTATACAGTTAAGTCTCTTGTTGTTTATTTAGAAAGTTTGTTTGTAATTTTGGGAAAGTTTCAGGAATGGGAGATGAAGGTATTAGGAAGTAGTGTTTCTCTGCACTTGGAAATGAAGATTTTATCTGACAGATACATGAAGCAATAAATTTTATGCTTAGTGATTTGGAAAAGTGAAGCTTTGTTGCAATGTCAAGATGTAAGAGATAGATAGAGAGGATATATTTTTGGGAATATTTCATTTAAAAGTTACGTATGTCACAACATTTTGTACTTAATGAAAAGAAATTTTATAACCTCATTAATTGAATATTACTCAGTTTTAGCACAAACGTCTTAGATCTTTATTCAACTTCTGTCAACATACATGGATTCACAGATATGAAGATTCTTTGTCCACAAGACAATAAAACAATGTTCATTCCTATGTAGCCAAATATGTTGGAAGCATTCCAAGAATACAGTCAATACTTAAAAATAATGAAATCAGTTTATATGAATGTACACTTCTATCCATAAATCATTGCACATGTAATAAATCTAGTACAATTAAGAAACAGAACTACTATTTACAGAAAAACTTCAATTATATTGCTAAAAACCTGTCTGAATAAACATTTCATTTAAACTTATCATATTAACAATGACTCATGAACAAAAATATAAAAATTGAACCTTTCCTTGAAGATTTTTCTCCTACACATTAAATTACAATCCCTTCAACTGAGAACCTAACCTAGCAACCTCACCAAAACATTCAAACTTTCCTTTCCCCTCCATAATTCTGCCACAGAACTCCCAAAAAAAGAGAACGCAATAAGCAGTTTGCCGACCCAGACGCCCATCACCAGAACCTACTCAGGAACTCGCATCAAAAACCACTCTACGAACGAAGAAGAACGTTGTCTCGAGACGCAGCGTTAATCGGATAAAGTTCTCGATAGAGTCGGGTGGTGGCGGTGAATTGTCGTAGACAGTTTCGGTTTCTAACAGTCGTTTGTTCCTGCACGGAACAACACCGCCGGCCTAAGTGTTCCCGTGGACTTCCGTGGTAACACAGGAACGGCTCGAATCAACGTCGTCTCGCGACTTAAGCGCTTTCGTCGTCGACGAGAACCTCAGACAGACGCCGGAGCGTGTTCTTTGGGATAAGTGGCGCGGTACTCGGCGTGGGACGATTCGAAATCGCGCGACAAATAGTTGCCACTCCGGTGCACCGGTTCGGGCCGCTTCCGGAGAGCTATCGACCGGCATCGCCTCGAGATTTCTTACCTCGAACTGGCGGCACGCGATGAATATTGAATTTCTGTGCGGCGTCACGGATTTGTTGCACGGAGAAGAAAGCGTGATACGCGCCGCTGTGGGAACACGCTCCTCGCCGAGTTATACTTGGTCGTGTTTTATCGTCAGGTTGGTAGTACACAGGGAGCAATGGCAGCTCGAAAGGTGAACGATCAGACGCTTCCTTGATCTTTAGCGAATGTACGTGTTTGTTTATACAAGTGACAGCAGTGTCTGATATAGAAGATGTTTCAGGCTAGAGAGGTGAACGATCTGCGCGCTCTTTCTTGATCTTTACAGAATGTACGTACGTGTTTGTTTGCACAAGTGACAGAGTGTTTTATGAGCCTTTGATATACAGGGTGTTCCATAAGTGTTTGATGTACAAGGTGTTTTATGAGCGTTTGATAAACGGGCTGTTTTCACGAGTGTTTTATGTAAGAGCGTTTGCTGAGTGTTTGATATACAGGGTATTTGATGGGTCTTTGATATACAGGTCGTTTCATAAGTGTTTGACACAGAAGGTGTTTTACGAGTGTTTGATGTAGAAGGTGTTTTACGAGTGCTTGAAACACGGGATGTTTCATTAGTGTTTTATATACAGGGTGTTTTATGAGTCTTTGATGTACAGGGCGTTTCATAAGTGTTTGATATACGCTGCGTTTCATAAGTGTTTGATATACGAGATGTTTCAGAAGTATTTGTTATACAGGGCGTTTAATGAGCCTTTGATATACAGGGCGTTCCATAAGTGTTTGATATACAGGGTGTTTTATGAGCGTTTGATAAACGGGCTGTTTTCACGAGTGTTTTATGTAAGAGCGTTTGCTGAGTGTTTGATATACAGGGTATTTGATGGGTCTTTGATATACAGGTCGTTTCATAAGTGTTTGACACAGAAGGTGTTTTACGAGTGTTTGATATAGAAGGTGTTTTACGAGTGCTTGAAACACGGGAGGTTTCATTAGTGTTTTACATACAGGGTGTTTTATGAGTCTTTGATGTACAGGGCGTTACATAAGTGTTTGATATACGCTGCGTTTCATAAGTGTTTGATATACGAGATGTTTCATAAGTATTTGTTATACAGGACGTTTAATGAGTCTTTGATATACAGGGCGTTTCATAAGTGTTTGATATACAGGGTGTTTTATGAGCGTTTGATAAACGGGCTGTTTTCACGAGTGTTTTATGTAAGAGCGTTTGCTGAGTGTTTGATATACAGGGTGTTTGATGGGTCTTTGATATACAGGTCGTTTCATAAGTGTTTGACACAGAAGGTGTTTTACGAGTGTTTGATATAGAAGGTGTTTTACGAGTGCTTGAAACACGGGAGGTTTCATTAGTGTTTTACATACAGGGTGTTTTATGAGTCTTTGATGTACAGGGCGTTACATAAGTGTTTGATATACGCTGCGTTTCATAAGTGTTTGATATACGAGATGTTTCATAAGTATTTGTTATACAGGACGTTTAATGAGTCTTTGATATACAGGGCGTTTCATAAGTGTTTGATATACAGGGTGTTTTATAAATGTTTGATATACGACAGGGTATTTCATCAGTATCTTATATAAGAGCGTTTCTTGAGTATTTGATGTACAAGGTGTTTTATGACTCTTTGATATACAGGGCGTTTCATAAGTGTCCCATATACAGGGTGTTTCATGAACGTTTCATATAGGAGGGTTTCCTGAATGTTTGATATACAAGGTGTTTCATGAGTGTTATATAAGAACGTTTTCTGAATGTTTGATGTACAGGATGTTTCATTTATCTCGAGCATCTAAAATATCCCCGTTCCTTTCGATACCACGAAAACATATTGGTAGTGGAAATTATTCTACTCAAAGGGGCAAATGTTGCTATGGAGTAATATTTTTCAAGGTCATTCGAAGGTTAAACTTCTGTAAACAGAATAAAATGCTCCTCTAACATTTTGTGGTTTCGTTGAAATATTTAAAGGAACTACCCTGTATATTTCACTCTGGAAATGTTACAATTGGAAGATTCAAAAAATTTCAATCGAAACAAGCGAAAGATTTAGTACCTACTAGTACCTATCACTCAAAAACCTATCTATAATTTATAACATCTGTATCACCAAGTACGTATTGTGTAACTGACAGTTCGCAACGAAGTACCAACGTGCTCGAATAATAGGTTCATGTGATCGGTTTGACAACGAGTTTAAAAAAAAAAACAAACGAGATATGTTGCAGCAGGTGTTGACGAGCAAATATCGATAAAATTGCCATATTGTACGAAACCTTTGCACCAGTATTGCTACTTGTCCCATTTTTTTTTTTTTTTTCACGAATTAATAACGTTCGCTTCTCTCGTAGAACTGTTCAGAATTAAAAAATAAATAAATTCTAATATTCGTAATAATTGTACGAATTTTAATTAAAACTGAAGCAGCACTGCATTAGAAGAAAAAACGACACACAAAATGTCGAATTTTTATTATTACACTGAATCAAGGCTTGCATACGTCTTGATTTAAATTCAGGCTCTAAATAGAATACACCTGGAAATAACCCTGTTCCAGAGTCTAAATAATTCCGACTGTAAAAAAAAGCTACTGTTACAGTGAACACGGACCCTTGATCTCCCCCCTGTGAGACGCTCTTGAAAGACCGTAAACATAAGTGGAGAGATGCGAAGACGCTAACGAGGGATATTTTCAGCAGTTTCCTGAATTTTGCATATGCGTCTCTCGGATGCATTTACCATGGGAATGCATACAGATGCACGATGTTACGCACGTGCTTAATTTTCCAAAATTACCACACAATTCACTTGGTCTAACTGTGCTTCAGTTCCTCGAGCTCGCGACGTATCAATTCTTACCGAAAGAGAGAGAGAGAGATTTCTCGCGTTCTAATTAAAAATTTGAAGCTTCTCGCACACATTCGTCGGGAATAGGAGAAGAAACAGAGAGAAAAACGCTTGGTTTTGAAAAGGAAATTTAACAACGTCGGTGACCAACTTTTTTAGAAATTTTATTTCACACCTTTGCGGTGCTTTAACTATTTTTTTTTTTTTTTTTTTTTAGCACACCCTGTATTGTGCAGTGAATTTTCTATTTCTTGCAATTAGTATTTGCAAGGGCTCAGGACACATTTTTTAAGATTCTATTTCATTTGAAATAACAGAGAATGATAAGAAGACATCGGCAAATTTGCAAGGACATTCTACAGGATCTACAGGAGCTTTAATTTTCGAGATACAGCCGCTTCAAGTAACCGCATGATTTTATAGCGGATGCTCCAAGTGGCCTCCATTAGTGGCCTTCTAACTGAATTGCATGCATTGCTTATGCGTTCCAGCAATTCCTGAAAAGTTTCTCTACGAACAGAATACACCAAGGACTTTAAGCGACCTCACAAGTAGAAATTAATGGCATTTTAGTCGAGTTACCGTGGACGCCTGTGCACATGAAAATAATTCTATTTAGAGACACACTGTCAACCTTTAAACGACCTTGGCCAGATCTTCCATATTGTCAAAAAATGTCTTTCAATAATTAAAAATTGAAAGAATAAAAATTTCACTTGACAAAGCCGATATTTTAAGTATGTACAGTTGGTGGAAGCGATGCAGGGAGATCGTAAATTGAAGCATTAAATGGCGACGTCGATTGATTTAGCCACGCCTACTTAGAGCCGTCATTGGTCCATTGATACTTAAACTTTCTGCTTGCAATCTTTTATTAAAGGTATGTAGTGTTAAAGATCCGTCGATTTTTGCTCAATAGCCATTACAAAGGAACTTGCAGCTCTTAAGAATTAAGGTACAGAGAAATTTTTGAATCTCTTCAGAAACACTGACATATTTGTACCTTTAATTTTTCTGAAAATTCCAATATTTGTGATAGAGAAAATATTTAAGATTTAACATGAATAACTAATAAAAAATAACTAAAACTATATAAAAAATATAACTAACTATATCAAAAATTAGATCACTTTCTTCTATCTGTAAAAAAATCCTCCCTGAAGAGGTTAAATATACTGCAATGAAAAAACTAATTTTCGAGTTAACATCGAACCAGCCCCTTATATCCCTCAAACTTTAGTTTCAGTGCTCCCATTACGAATACTTTAATAATTTCCTAATTTCATGACTTCACTTACATCGCTTCCACAAACTATACAATTTCGCCAATCTTCAATATTTCTCCTTTTCCTCCAAACAATTCTTCTTTAACTCAATTAATCAGTAAGTCTTGTACTTAAAAAAAGGAAAAGAAGCAGAAATGCACGGTGAATTAGTAGATCTCACATTAAAAAAAAAAGAAATAAAAGAAGATTGCAAGAACTCGTTTCAGGTTTGAAAGCAAAGATCCCTCAAGTTCGTTTAACATAATCATCGTATCCCCAAGAGAGCGATTAATGAACTCCGAACGTATTCAGCTCGTGAAGGTTTACCATTCACAGTGTGTACACGCGGTCTTTTGTAGCTCTGCCAATTTTCATCCCAGGCTAAAGCGGTTACGTTTCCTTCCTGAAAAATCCCACCGGGACAGTTTCGCAGCGCGAGTGTGTCGTTGGAAAACGGGAGGACGGATCTCAATAAGCGCGGGAACAAGGCGAAAGAGGGACAAATTGAAAGAAGTTTCTCGCGTATATACGCTTCGCGCCCGAAGATGCTTCTCTTCCTCCTCTTCTTCTTCTTCTTCTTCTTCGCGCGCGCGAAGAACACGCGACACGCCTCGAAGAACAGCACTGATGCCCGACAAACACGGGGCGAACGAGGAAATACCCCTTTATCTCTTCAAAGATGAATGCGTGTAATTCAGCGCGAAGTCGCCTCGAAGCAGCACAAAGTATCCGTGTGCAGACAACAGTAAGGCGAAACACGAAATATCCCCTTATGCCGATTGATGCGTCTTCTCGAGTGCGAAACGAGCAACGCGCGTTTGCACAATGTGTTAAGACGTTTACAAAGCGGCGAAGCGTGGCGACGCTTTGTTGCGTCGGCAGCCTGTACAGGAACTCGAATTAACGGGAGAGCCGGGAGAGATGTCGAACTGATTGCGTCGAATTTGTCGGTTTTTTGTTGCAATATCTGATTAGGGAATTTCGATAGTATGAAAATTCGAATTTTTTTTAAATTTTGTGATTACTTTTTGGGTCTTCGGGGTCAAAGTTACCCTTAAAGGTTAGTCTGTGCTTTCCTATTTTATTTTGTATATTTAAAAATTTGCAAAATTTGAGAAAACGGAACTTTTGGGGTTCCAAAGTTTCCTTTTTGATGATTTTGGGATTTTTTCCTTATTTTTCTGTATAATTAAAAACCCTCAAAGGTTAATGTGTGTATTTTCCTATTTATCTGCGTGTTTTAAAATTTGCAAATTTAATAAAAAATGGAATTTTTGGGGTATCAAAGTTTCCTTTTTGGTGATTTTTCTTGTGTGAGAGATACAGAGAATCAAATCTCCCTCTGTCTGTCTGATATTATTTCCTATAGAAATGTTTCGCTTTGACAATCGTCGAATGCGATTTTTTTTTTACATTTTCTCACATCGATGAAAAAGGCGATGAAATTTGTTTTGCGTTATTTGTTATTTTATTTGCAAAACGCTAAAGGTTTCTATGTCCGGTTTAGCAGAATGCTGTTTGTTGGAGTTTCAGTTGACATGAAAGCTCCAAAGTGATAGGATCGTAATTTTTGTACGGGAAACGGTTAAAGTGCAAAATTTGTTGCGATATATTTTCCGGGATTTCTATGATGTTTATCAAAGATATTTTAACAGAGATATATATATATACGTTGGTCTTTGTGATTTTTGAAAATGTGAAAAGTGGTAATTCACGTTTTAAAAATGTCCCATCTCCGACTAAAATGAATAAATTTCTCGTAAAAATTTAATAATTAAAAGAAAGAAAGAACATTTGTCAAATATTTATCATTTAAAATATAATCATTTCTATATTTTAATTTTATTTAATTGCTACGAACAATTTTATCATCCGTTCCCTCTGTTACCCTCATTTCCAGGTCAAAGCATTAAATAAAAAATTATTTCCGTACTCCCAATCAGTCGATATAATTATTCACACCAATACTTGAAAATTCCTGTATATTTAACGACATAACTACCGTATCACGCTTGCAGCAGACATAAATTACGCGAAATTCGAAATTTGCTGCAGCGAATCATTTTCATTTGACAATTAATTACACGTATTGGGAGCGATTCCTAATTAAATAACGACCCAATTAATAAATCAGGAAATATAATTTCATTACCAATGCGATATCGTTAAAACGGACTTTAAACACCAAAATTATAGAATTTCAAAGAATTTCCATCAATTCAATCTTTCTCGATTGTTATAAATTATCAAAATTGTATACTGATAATTCCTAGCCTACGTGTGTCCATAATTTCACTCCACATTTGACTAGTGTAGTCATAAATTTTGAGCGCATGCGTGAGGCTGAGGCCCTGCGTGTGGACCCCGATTTTTCCAATTCCTTTGCGACAGGCGTGTGGACCCCGATTTTTCCGATTCCTTTGCGACAGGCGAGTGAACCCCTGAATTGGATATCTCCATTTCTTACTGCAGTTACAACTCAAATTCTTGTCGTCAATACGCGAAATTTTGATTGGACCAATTCAAAGGATATTCCTCCATCATTAATCATTCTCAATTTTCTGCTCTTGATTCGGCTGACTCGCTTATAAAGGACGCTAAGAGATCCGAACTCCAGCATCCGTTTTTGCTACTTGCTTGTAAAATACTTGACGTTCGCGCGACTCCCAGTCATATATCACGTTTCTTCGTTCTCCTTGTCGACAACTTCAATGAGTTTACACGACAAACTCGACCCGATGCTTGCTTTCGCAACGAAAAAAAAAACTTCCTAGCGTTTTATAGAGTGCCAATCATACTCACCTTTTTGTCATGTTACGCAAGTCCATGGAAAATTCGATTAGAACCGTAAAATTCACGCGAGAACGACATTTTTTTGTGCGATTTTCACCAGTCTGTGTGTTTCTTTTCAGCGACTTTGCTTAGAGCTTAAAGTGTTTTTTATCATACGCTTCAAGTGACATAATTTACTGTGCACAGGGTCCTCTTATCTTCTTCGCGATACTTTTCAGTTTTTAGAACACCGAGGATACTCTGTCTTTTCTCCTTTTTTTTTTTTTGCAAGAATCGTGAAAAAGTATTCAAGATTAAATTGGACGTAAAATAAATGGCAAGAAGATACACGTAAATGTGATAAAAATGATTAGCAGAAAATTGTCAAGATTACAAATGCACTTTGTCGCAAGGTAGCATTCGTTAGTATTAGGCTAATAATGTTGGCCTTCCTCTTTAATGAAACGGTCACAACAGCGTAGAATTTCTACCGCACCTTGACCTTTCAATTTAGAATCGCGAAGCAGCTAGAACCAATTTCCAGCACATTTCACCCTTCAACAATTTCTACATTTCGTCACACACATTCACACCGCTGAAAGTGGCAAAAACCAGATTTTACATTCTCCGCTTCAGCACGATTTCTCCACACTTCCAATTTATGTTAACAATAAAACTGAAAGTACGTTTTAACTCGAATGCCCTGTGCTTCGAGCAGATCCAATTTTCACCATGTTTTATACCT
Organism: Habropoda laboriosa; assembly: GCF_001263275.1. Classification (NCBI taxonomy): domain Eukaryota; kingdom Metazoa; phylum Arthropoda; class Insecta; order Hymenoptera; family Apidae; genus Habropoda; species Habropoda laboriosa. The sequence continues at coordinate 3,816,421 of NW_017100231.1, forward strand.
TCAATTACTCCCAACGCTTTTTAACACAACGTTCGTATTGTTCGAAGTGAACAAAAAATTACAATCTAACGTGATTTTTATGCAATTCTCCCCTGTACACCCAAAATCCAATTTAATCTACGGTGAGATTAAAAAATTATGCAAAAATTTTTTCCAATTTTATATAATTTTCCACTGTACACCAAAAGTGAAATTTAATCTACCGTAAGATTCAACATTTTTTTCCAAGGGACTTCGATGTAAGATCATTTTTGTATAATTTTCCACTGTTCTCTAAAAGTAGAATTTAATTTACTCTACCATTCAAAAATTCTCCCAATTTTCGTGGGTGTAAAAAAAAATTAGGACCAAATTTTAGAAGCACACAGCACTCATCAAAACAAACAAAAAAGTCCCGAGAAACACCAGTCAAAAAATTAATATTTTCAAAGTAACAAAAATGCTTTCGTTTGGATTAAAGTATGATAAGTGCCTCATACGAGAATCCACCGAGCTCTCCCCAAGCGACTACCGACCTACCACAACTTCCCCCAATTCTCCACTAACACACGAACACTCAAATCCAACCCACTCAACGATAAAAAAAAGAACTCTTTCTTTTTCTTAAAAAAAAAATATATATCAAATTTTCACCGTCAAACATTCTAAACTAATAATCACGTTGAACCACGTGCACGGTGACTAAGAGAAAATCAGAAACATGAGAAAGTATAAGGTGGTCGACACATATCCGGCAGCCACTTGTAAGGGTTGACGTATGCAACGCCACTCTTCCGTCTGGGCCTCTGTATACCTTCCGCGTATACTTTACGCTTTCCCTAGTCCTAAGGCGGCGCTTTTCAGCCTTCATACGGCCGCACTTTAACCGTTATTTTTCTTCCGCCTATCCCTGTTACACGCACACAGGCGGGGCTTCAATCTCGTCCTTTGCCCATCGTCTTCTCCGCGCGGCGACGCAGCCCCGCGAGAAACACCCTCGAACTTCCTTCCGTAAATTTCGTTTCCTGTCAAATCCTTTGACGCCGCTCTCTCCCCTCCACCCTAGCATCGAATCAAATCCATTTGAATTCATACGAAATCCATCCGCGAGTTTCGACGTCCTTCCAGCATCTCTCTCTGTCGTAAGAGGACAGAATAAATCTTCCGTCCTCTCTAACTCACGACGGCTCGTCGTTCTAATACACTCGGACAGGGAGCAAATTTTTCATTGCATAAAAAGTTCCTGACTTGGTAGAACGTGTGGTTCGAAAGCGACGGGAAGTCGTTTTATGGTAATGCGAGTTTCCGGTCGATTTTCTTTTCATCGTAATGCCCGGGAGGAATTGGACTTTCGAAATGACGGAGGGGTGAGATAAATCTTGGTCGAATCGTAGTGGAACGGTAGCGTCGATGAAATTCTGTGTGGATTTTAAGTAATTTCTTCTTGTTTATGACGGTGTGCGGTGGAAATTTGGAAAGATGCATACCGGGTGTCCTAGTTGGTTTCGATGAAACTTTGCGAGTGTGTTCTATGGGCGTGTGTGAGAGAAAAGTGTCATGTGAACATGGGTCGTTTGAAGCTTTATTAAAAAGTTATGGCGATAAGAAGAAGAGAACGATAACGGGTGTGTCGTTGTTACGATATGAAAGAGGAATAGAAATATGTGGTTATTCGAGCTCTGTGTACGATTTGAAGTCATTCGACGTGTTGAATGTAACTTCTATCAGCGACAATTTTTGTCTTGTATCCTAGCTACCGCAAATATTTCTTATTTTTGCTATAACTTTTCAACGAAGCTCCAAACAACCTACGTTTATATAACATTTTACTCTCACTTATATCCACAGAACACACTGACAAAGTTTGATCCGGAGAAAATTGGGACACCCGGTATATAGTATCGAGGGCAAGTAACACGTGAACGTGGACTTTTTCCACCGTTCTTTTTAGCTTTCGTCTATCTACACTTCCTTTACTATTTCACCCCGAGCTTCCTTGTTTCTGATCAAGAGAAACTTTGAAGTTTAATTGGGATTTAGAAACTCTTGGCCCTTCTTATCCACTCTCTCGGCGTACCGGAAGCTCGAAGAATAGTAATATCGAAGAAAAAGGCGAGGCAATTTTTCCAACCGTGGACGTGTGTATAGACTTAAAGAAGGGCAAAAAAAAAAAAAAATAAGAGAGAAGTCACGATAACAAGGTCTAAGGAGCGTCGTTTCAAGCGGAAATCCGCTGGCAAAACCATCCGACGTCTATTATTAACCTAAAACTTCAATCTCCTTACCGCACTGTGAACACTCGGCTGACCAACCGGATGACAAGAAAATGAAACGACTGTACTCACAATTCTCTTCCATTAAACGAAGAGATTGCCGGCGGCGAACGAGCCGCGGCCCAAATTGCGAAAGGCAAAAAGAGGGGGAGAGAATCTCTCTCCGGCGCGAAGTCGCGGAAAATGAAAATCAACGCGGATGCTCTTCAATTTTCATCAATTTCTCCGTGGCCTGATTAACCGATCCTCCCTCGACGGATATTTTTACGCTGAAATTTCTCCACTTCGTGAAACAGTTAGGCCAACTGTAGGGATATTATTTATGCGGTGTTTGTTGTCCGATAGGAATATAGTTTTATTTCTGAAAACCCTTTTTCTCTCTTACACACGGTCACACTTGATCACAGATTTGTACACTCGTTCACACACTCTTGCCACCATTTTCGGTCAAGACGTCGCTCTTATCACGCACGCATTTTCACTCAGAAGAACTGTCACTCGGTACAAACAATCTTTAATGACACCTCACTCGATCCGACTGTCATACGGCACAAACAGTCTTCGTCCAGACCTCACTCGGTCCAACTGTCGCTTAGCCCAAACCTTCTTATCTCACATCCTACACAACCGTATTTCTATTCGACTATACACTCCCGGTGCCTGGGTCAAAAAAGACCCAAAGACCTTACGTGCGATAATTTTTGTCGCCA
>NW_017100231.1:3819631-3828116 GCF_001263275.1 Habropoda laboriosa
CCAATGTATAACAGTATGAATCTGGACGATAAATTTTCGATACAATTTACAAGAGAGCGTAAACTTGCCAACAGCAAAAATTATAAAAAAATATAAGAAGGCGGTGGGTCAAAAAGGACCCAAAGACCTTACGTGCGATCATTTTTGCCACGAATGTGTCACAATATGAATCTAGACGATACACTTCCGATACAATTTACAAGAGAGCGTAAACTTGACAACAGCAAAAATTATAAAAAAATATAAGAAGGCGGTGGGTCAAAAAGGACCCAAAGACCTAACGTGCGATAATTTTTGCCACCAATGTGTCACAATATTGTCACAATATGAATCTAGACGATAAACTGTCGATACAATTTACAAAAGAACGTAAACTTAAAATTTTTAAAAACGAGAAGGCGATGGGTCAAAAAAGACCCGAGCACCGTACTAAGGTGAAAGAAACGACAGATTTTGCTGGTCGCGATGCAAGAACTAGGCGAACAGTGGAATAATCGTAGCGAAAGGGTGGACATTCGAATTAATAGTATCGCGAGTACGCTATGAATCGAGATTGTGAAGCGGAAATCCGGGATACAAGGGATCGTCTGACACAGAACTATTAATCACGAGGAGGGAAGACGAGGAGAAACCGAGCGTACCAGCGGAGAGAGACGTTTCGGGATCTTATATTATCCTCGATATCCGGCTGGCCTCCGTTTGCCAGTTTCACGGATATTGTTTTTGCCTCTCGCTGGCCGGCTCTCGTTGAGGAAAAGAGGTAGAGAGCTCGAGGAGCTGCTGCCTCCGTTCAAGTGACCGACATGATACATTTTTATCCGTCCCGTTCTTACGCTCCTCGGCTATTACTCGAGCCTCCAGGCAGGAACGGACGTTATTAAAAGAACTGTTTAACTGCGAACGAATCTTCGCCGGATAAACTATAGCGGATTGTGGCTGGAAAATATCGCGCGAATTGATGGAAATTGTCTTTTCGTTTTATATATGTGTTGCTTGGTGTTTTAAATTTTGTTGGTATTGATTCGGAATTATTTGGGACAGAGTAATCTTTTTGTCAAGAGATTGTTCGTTTTTTTTATTGCTTTTTAGGCCTGGATCAAGGGATTGGACTACTTTGATCGGTTCAGAAAATAGATTCTTTTTTCAGAGGACAATAATTTATTTATTAAGAGATTATTCATTTTTCTTTTTTCACGCCTGTATTAAGGAATTAGACTATTTTAACAGATTCCAAAAATCGATTTCTTATTTATTTTAATAAATAGGTTCTTCATTGCCTTAAAAAGAAGATACAATTCACCTAGCTGAAGTGAAAATTCTAACTGTAAATTGTCCTAACTCGTTGAAAACGGAAGTGATGTTTATTCGATAGGCGAGTTAGCTTATCTTCCTCAATTAACAAGTTAACACGTGTACTCTAATATACAGGTGATCCAGAACGAGTGAACAAAATTTCGTAGCCTTACAGATTCGTATCAGAAACTTTAAATGCATTTTTCTTGGAACCGTGTTCTCTAAAATACTGCACACTGTAACTTCAGTGAAACTCGATTAATTTTTATGAAATTTTGCATTTGAAATGTCCAACGTAGAATTCTTCCGGATATCTTAATTTTTCGTCAGAAATTTTCAGACGAAAATAAAATACTTCTTTTTTTTTTTAATTAATTAATTTGGAGATATTTAAATCGAGAAGCTTGAAGATCCGACGGAACCAAAAGAGTGAACTGAAGAGTTGTATTAAAATGATCGAGTGCATGAAAGTAGAGCTCGAATTGCTGCCCTCGAACTGAATCATTCCGCGAATCCACTGTCAATTGTAATTCATGTGTAACGTATAAATAAAATGCAAGGATGAATACATTAGCTCAATCAGTGAATCATTTGATAGTGATCGTTTAACCACGTGACCACTTAACATTATTACGCAAGAAACCTTCGTTGCTCCTTACGATGCAAGTGATGCAACAAAAAGTACAAATAAGAAAAGCCACTGTAGGTATACTACCTCTAAAAAATCTTCTTTCACAATATTGTTCCAACCTGCCTTCGGTGCTTCCCCTTCGTTCGGCATATTTAATAGCTATCTATATAACTAAACTCCACAATAACTTGAACACCTCTTAACTTTTATTAACCCATTTGCATCACGACTCTACCTATGCTACTGAGTTCAGACATCAGCGGCGTTCAACTGACAATTAGTGTCAGCCGTCCTAAGAAGGACTCAGAGTACCCAAAGCTTACGCTTAATACACCTCTATCAGGCCAGTTCTCTACTCTCCATCGAAACCACCAACCGAAGAACAAGCCGGAGAAACGAGCGAGGAACGCCCGACCATGCTTGTAACCCCAACTTGGCGGTAAGGATTTTTGCTCTTGAACTTTTTCTATTTCTAAACGTTAGGTGAGGATGGAACTAACGTCTGTGTGAAATTTCAGCCCGAAAAAACCAGCAGTCCGGCTTCCAGAGACGGATGTGGTGGAGCGGTTACCCATCCTTCTTACCGGTCGCCGCCCAGTGCATCTTGACTTCGGTGATCGAACGGGAACTGGTAGACATGCACGGCTACGGCCGCTGGTGCGTTCAACTGACAGTTGGCCCGTATCAAAGCGTATGGGTGATACAAAATGTTTAAGGCGGAATATTCCGGTGATAAATGAAAGTCGCGGCTCGCGGAATAGTCCGCGCTTGGTGATAGGTGACGATCGCCATGTGCGGAATCGCTTACTGATACAAATGGGTTAACAAGCGTACAAGTATCTCAGACAGTCTCAGATCAGAACAGAGACTGTCGAGTCCATATTCCCCGGTCCGTAAGGTCCGACCGTCTTTTTATCAATTCCGCAGCGGACACCAGTACATCAATATACACGGTGCTCGCAACAATATTATCATCGTTTTTCAATGATAAGCTAAGTGAACTTCGATCGGTGAATGGAAAGAAGCTGCAAGAATTGACAATTTCCTTTCGAGAAGTCAGAAAACCTTCCATTTTCTTCTATAGAGAAAATCTAGCGATAAAATGGACCGGCGAATTCAGACTACACTCGAAACATACAAAACCCGGGACAATCCCCTCGATTCGAAAGCATTCACGTGGAAAATTTTCCAAATACTCTCTGCGACACTTGTCCCTCGATCCAAACAATTTCCCTCCTGGACACACTTGCCCCTCCTAAAAGCAACGAAGACCTCTCGAACCATTCAACACCGTATTGTCCATTCTGCTCTATGGCGAGAGAAAAAAAAAGGCTGTTCGAAGTTGACTATCTATATTTCTGCTTACACTTTCGTGTGGAAAAATAAGGCGGTTTGTAAGTAACGTTTAGGATAAAATGGATAAAAGAGTTTGGTAGTTCGTACTGCGTTGAGGCAAGTCAAGTGTCCATTAATTCGGTGTTTTCTGCTCGAATGTGAATGATTTGTTTGAGATTCTTGAGGGTAATGAGGAATTTTTCGAGGTCGTTGTGGAAAATTTTTATAAGAATTGGTTTTTTAGCGTTGCTTTAATTTTTCGGGCAAGCTTTGCGTGGTGTTTGTGGAAAATTCTGAGGAGAAATGGTACTTCAGCTTTGTTTCCATTTTCTCGTGAATTTTCACGCGGTGGTTGTGGAAAATTTTGATAGACAAAGGTTTCTTCAACATTCATTTCACGAATCTTGTCTTGGAAGCTGTACAAAATTCCGACAAAAACAAAGATTTCTCCAGCACAATATTCACTTTCCCACAAATCCACCCATCGCTATAACCACCATAAATAAAACAACCAAAAAACAAAAGACGATCAAATTGAAAGACAACGTTTCCAAAGAGAAAAGCCACCGACACAAAAATAGACGAGGATCGAAATATCGTCGAACGGATAAAGCGCTACGACGCAGCAGCAGCAGCAGCTGCGATCGTATTTTGCGTGGCGAGAGTCTTTTATTAAAAACTTGTCAAACCGCGTCGCGCGAAACTTACTCCCCGCCTCCTCTCGGCCGACGAACGTGAAAATCCTAAGGGCGCGAGGATAAAGGGACGAGAGGGATGATCGAAATTAAGTGTCACGTTCCAGAAGAGAGGTAAGAGGCACAAAAGGCCAAGGAGTGGAAGAAAAACCGCGGCGGGAAAGGGGAGGACGAGGTGTGGAAAACAATGCCGGTGTCGTGAAGCTGTAACCGCTGGAAAACCGGTCACGTTGCGCGGCCTGATTACGAAACGCGCGGACAATGATACCAACGAGGGGGTCTAACGAAATGTGACTGGAAGCCTTGGATCGTGGTGATATTTTGGAATGTGAGCGGTTAGTGTGAGCTTCTGTGGAGGGCTGTGAGAAGGAGAGAGAGAGAGAGACTTTAGCCGGTGATTGTGGAAAATTCTGATAAGAAGAAGCTTTTCTTTAGCATTGTATTTACTTTTTCATGAATTTTCGCTTCGTAGAGCTGTGGATCGTTCTAATAAGAAAAGGTTTCTTCGGCATTGTGTTTACTTTTTCATGAATTTTACGCCTTGTAGCTCGGGGGAAATTTTGATGGAAAAAGGTTTCTCAGGTATTGTGTTCAAGTTTTTTTATGAATTTTTGTGTGGTAGTTGTGGAAAATTTTGATGTGTAGCGTTGTATTCAGTTTTTGGTGAATTTTCTTTTGGCACTTGTGGGAAATTATGATAAGAAAAGACTTTTTTTAGCAGCGTATTCATTTCTTCGTGAATTTTCTTTCGATATGTGCGGAAAATTATAAGAAAAGATTTCTTCAGCACTGTGTTCAGTTTTTCATGAATTTTCGCGAGGTAATTGTGGAAAATTCTGATCTATTGTATTCATTCAGTTTTCCATGAATTTTCTCTTTGTAGTTGTGGAAAATTATGAGAGAAAAGGTATCTTTAGCATTGTATTCAATTTTTCATGAATTTTCTCTTTGCAGTTGTGGAAAATTACGATAGGAAAAGTGTTTCTTAAGTACTGTGTTCATTTTTTCATGAATTTTCGCGTGGTAATTGCGGAAAATTCTGATCTGTAAGCATTGCATTCACTTTTTCATGAATTTTCCCTTGATAGTTGTGGAAAATTCTAATAAAAAAACGTTTCTTCAGCATTGTATTCATTTTCCATGAATTTTCTCTTTGTAGTTGTGGAAAATTTTGATAAGAAAAGACTTCTTCAGCACTGCATCAATTTTTCATGAATTTTCTCTGGCTGTTGTGGAAAATTATGATAAAAAGGAATTTTTTCAGCACTCTCTTCACTTTTCCACGAATTTTCTTACAGTTACAGAAACTGAACGTTTCAAAAAGAAAGAATTATGAAAATTACAGAGAAGAAAAAATTCGAAAGTTAATAAAACCGTTAAATCCAAACACCAACACTCAAGATACACGAGCAATTAATGGAGAATCTTTTTTTAAAATTCACATCCACCCCTTTGGCCGATCAAATTCACCATGAATAAGCAAGAGTCTATTTAAAAATACATAGCTGCCTTTAAAACTCCCTTTGATCCTTTCATTCTCCGACTTTGATATTATAATATCCTCCTATATCTTCTCCAACCCTTACATATTCGATTCTTTCCACCGGTACTTCTTCAAACACACACCCTTTTTAATAAAAAAAAAAAACTTTGAAACGAACCACTCTGTAAACATCCAGGTTGACGACGACACAAAAAAAAAAAAGAATAAAGAAAAGCTTCGAAATCTTCAATACGGGCGAAAAAAAAACACGGTCGTGAACACACGGTAAACTGTAAAAATTACAAAACTGTACCTTGCGCGTAATTTGCGAATTTTTCGCAACTTCGCAGAGGGAGAAAATAAAAAAAGCCTCGTTTCCCTCGGGGGAAAAATTAGGCAATAACGTTTGTCAGAGTTATAAAAGTGACCAATAGTCACGGACCGTTATCTCCGGGATTTTACGATCGAACATTGTTGAAACGAACACACGCGGGACTTTTTTTTTTTTTAATCCAGGATAGGGGAACTTAGGGGAGGAGGGTTGGAGGGTTGCACGACTACCATGAAGCAATCGAGTCGGTTCAATCGTTACCATTACACATCCTGAACATTTCCACTGGAACTTGGATTGAAGAGAAAAATCGATGATCCTTTTGGCAATCTTTCGCGTTCGGAAAGAAACGCTTCGATTGTGAGAGCAGTGGCTGCTCTTGGAACTCATTTTTGAACATTATAACCTCGAAAAGAAGAAAGGAAATGGCAAAATTTACTTTATTCACAAAAGAACAATAATAAAAATTTACGTGCATTGTAGAGAAAAGAATGTGAGAATAGTGGTTTCTCTTGGAACTAATTTTTAAACATCCTAACCTCAAAAAGGAGAATTTTAAATACGAGAAGGAGAATTGCAATCTTTAATTTATCCACAAGACAATAATAATCAGAATTTATCTACACAGTGGAGAAGAAAATTGTGAGAACAGTGCAACTAATTTTGGAACATCCTAACCTCAAAAATAAGAAAAGAGAAAGAAAATGACGAAATTAATTTTATTCACAGAACAATAATAATAAAAATTTATCTGCACAGTGGAGAAGAAAATTGTGAGAACAGTGCAACTAATTTTTGAGCATCCTAACCTCAAAAAAAGAGAATTTTAAATAAGCGAAAGAAAGTGACAAAATTTATCTTATTCACAAAACAGTAATAATAAAAATTTATCTGCAGAGTGGAGAGAAAAATTGTGAGACTAGTGGCTACTTTTGGAACTAAATTTTGAACATCCTAACCTCAAAAATAAAGGAAGCGAATTTGGAAAAAAGGAAAGAAAGTGGTAAAATTTATTAAATTCATGACACAGTAATAATAATAAAAATTTATTTCCTCAATGAAGAAGAAAATTGTAAGAATAGTGACTACTATTGAAACTAAATTTTGAACATCCTAACCTCAAAAAAAAAGAATCTTAAAAAGAAGAAAGAAGATGGCAAAATGTATTTAACTCCTAACCCACTAATAATCAGAATTTATCAAAAATTATTCGAAACGATGATCCCTGGAAGTAGCACGATCGTGAAAAATACGCTAGCAATCAGCTATCCTGTCGCGTACAAAGGTCTCCCCGAAGGACTCCCTCCGTCAAGCCGTTTTTCAACCTAGCCAAATTTCTATGGGGATTCTTGCAGCTCGTGATCTCCGCAACTCTCTCTCTCTGACCACTCTCAGTACAATCAAGCGGATTCAAATTTGAACTAGGGGAGCAGAGGCGGTCTTCGGCTGAAATGAATTCTGGGACGTTGTTCTGTAGCCACTCTTGAGACGTTTTTGCTTTGTAAGCCGGGTCAGGGTATTGTTGGAGAAACCACCTTTGTCCTTGGAAGAGGGTCATATTCAGAGGTTTTACTACTTTTTCTAGTGCATCTTTTCTGGCAGAGAAGTCGCCACTTTGACCTCAGGTTTTACGACTCCTTCTTGCTGGAAACGAAAGGATCTGGGTACTTGAATTATGCGCAGCCCGGTCCTTCTTACACTGTGAACGTTTAAGTTTCCCCTACTATTGCAGCTAAGAAGAAATGAATTAAAGCGGCTAATTATCAAGTCGAAACAAGCGACGACAGAAAGAGGGAAGAATATCTTGAAGAATGTTTCAGGATCATTGACGATCTTTGTTAGGTAATAAAAATATAAAGATACTTATTTAGATTTTAAGTTTGTCAACCACCCTTTCACATGATTGCACATTCTGCAAGAATTTTCTGTTTCTCTAAATTTTCATTTCTACAATTTTCTACCCTTTGTCTTGCAATGTTTTCTGACCCTCCATTCGAGTTTGCACAGCCCTGAAAGAATTTTCCAGCAGTTTTCCTACTTCTACTTCTTTCATTCTCCTGCAGATGTGTAAGGAAAAATTTTGACCTCGAATTAACCCTATTGTCGTTACTAATTTACATCCTTTTTTTAAATTTGTAAAGACCAGTATAACAGTAGACTGGACCTAACCTCGGATTAGGCTTATTATTGCTATTAATTTACATCCTCTTTTAAGTTTGCAAAAAAATTGAGTGAGACTACAATTTTTTACCAGTCTAATAGCACACCGAACCTCGAATTAGGCTAATTGTTGTTATTAATTTATATCCATTTTTTTTTGGTAAGTTTGAAAATAAATTTAGTGTGACTACTAGACCGCGGATTTTTATGAATTTATGAAAAATTTGAAGGCACAAAAATACACAGAATGCACATAGTAAACAAAAAAAAACACAAAATATAGTATTCGTCATAATATTTTGCTAATTTCTATTTTTTTTAATCATATTCACAAAAATATGAATTTGCATAAAAATTCGCAATCTAGTGATTGCAATTCTTTACCACTCTAATGGTAGAACACACCATAGAGTGTATTTAACATAACTTCCAAGACACGCTGTATCGCACACAATTAAACCAAGACCAAGGATACAGATTACTTTAAGAACCAACTACATATCTCTTCCTAATTGTACGAGACACCTCGTACATCTTACAGACGCGTTAAATATTCG
>NW_017100231.1:3828139-3829021 GCF_001263275.1 Habropoda laboriosa
CCTCGTTAGAGGTATACCTTTCTTACACCGATCCACCTTTCGTTTCAAACAGCGTTCTGCAACAGGAGAGATTCGCGACGAATCGTAAATCGCCTCTCTAACGGGTGGGGGTTAAGCACACAGGTGAATCCGGTGGAATTAATTTCGGGGAGCAAAACGAAGCCGGTGGAGAATAGAAGAAAAACAGAGGAGCTGGATGAACCGCGGAATTACGTAGTCTGTTTGCATTAACGAAAATGGAAATGTCGTGTAAGGGATGCTTTGTCTCTCTCGAAACAAAATAACCATTTATGGTCGACCATGGTCTCTTTTTCAACCCCTTCCTCGATGTACACTGTTGGTTGTAAGTATTGGGATACTTGTCGGGTTTGTATAGATGGTAATTTGTGATTGAGATTGCATTTGTTGGGGAAAGGTAGTGTTGTGTGTTGGTAAAAATGTAAAGGGTGTTTGGGCTGTTAGTTTTTGAGAGGGGTTTCTGGTAAGTGGTTGATTTGTGAGGGAAATAGGAGAGGAGAGTGTTTCGTTAGTTTTTAGGAACAGTAGGGTGAAGAGTTTTTAAATTTGCAATGCTTTTACACTTCAGATTTTTAAAATTTGCATTGGTTTTCACCACGAATTTTTAAATTTGCAACAATTTCTGCCAGAGATTTCTTAAATTTGCAACGGTTTTCGCCACAAATTTTTTAAATTTGCAATGGTCTATACCTCAGATTTTTTAAATTTGCAATGATTTCTTAAATTTGCAACGGTTTTCGCCACAAATTTTTTAAATTTGCAATGGTTCTCACCACGGATTTTTAAATTTGCAATGGTCTATATCTCAGATTTTTTAAATTTGCAATGGTTTTCGTCACGAATTTTTATATTTGCAACGGTTGT
>NW_017100231.1:3829166-3831397 GCF_001263275.1 Habropoda laboriosa
AATTTTCAAATTTGCAATAGTTTTCGCCACGAATCTTTAAATTTGCAACAGTTTTCCCCACGAATTTCTTAAGTTCGCAATAACTTTCGCCATAGATATTTTAAATTTGCAATGATTCTCACCACAAATGTTTAAAATTTGCAATGGTTTTCGCCACAAATATTTCAAATTTACAATAATTTTCGCCACAGATTTTTTAAATTTGCACTAATTTTCGCATAATCACAATACCCCAAATTTTTTCAATCGACATCTACAATCCCTTTCATATATAAAACCAACTGCCCAGACAAATAATTTTTTAAAAATCTTCCTAACTTCGTAACAACAATTTCGTTCAAGCTTACTTCACATTCAACAAACATCCCAATACTCCCGAACCCGAGTCTATATTTCCTCTATCTTCCCCGGTAATCCAGCAGAGCCCAGACTGCACGCTCGATTACATGGCGACGATTAAGAGCAACAAAGAACACATCGACCTCGTATCGCGTTTTCGTTCGCTCTAGTTGCCAGCCTGTAATTTTTCCACCGTTGTTTGATCGACGATGCGTTAGGGAGAAAAAAAAAGGAGACCGAGAAAGAGAGAGAGAAGAGCGAGAGCGGAGCAATAACAATAATCAAAGTGAATCAAACAGCGCTGCAGACGGGTTCATTTCGTTTGAAGTTAGCGTCGTTTAGCGTCGCTGGCTTTCTGCCGCAGATTAGGAAGGACATTTTCCACGAGTGCCTCTCCTCAATTTCGTGTCCTCGCCCCGTTGCTGATGTACCGAAGATTCAAGCTTTGATATACTGAACTTTGGCAAGCATTATTTCTGTCAGTGAGATTGCACTTTCGATTAATTTAAAGCTTGTGCAATTTCCATGTGGAGCTTTAGTTTGTACGTTTCTGAATGATCTTGAGAGAGTGATGATAATAATAGTGAGTAATTGATAGCGATAAGAGAGATTTTTAACTTTAGGGAAATTGTGAAGATTTAGTTTTTATGTTTCTGAATTATCTTGAGAGAGTATAACGAGTAGAAATTGATAGTGGTAAGTGTAGAAATCGACGAAAAATTTTTAAGGATCCAACGGGAATCGAACCCAGGACCTGCGGCTTAGCAGGCCGAGGCTTGGCGCGCTACGCCAACTACCCCCTCTCTAATCTCCCTTAGAGGTTTCCTATTTAGATACGGAGGCCCCGATACTACATAAGTGAGATTTTTAGTTTTAGGAAAATTGTGAAAATTCAGTTTTTATGTTTCTGAATGATCTTGAGAGAGTACAATGAGTAAACTGATAGTGAAAAGTGAGATCCCTTAGAGGTTTCCTATTTAGGTACGGAGGCCCCGATACTATATAAGTGAGATTTTTAGTTTTAGGAAAATTGTGAAAATTCAGTTTTTATGTTTCTGAATGATCTTGAGAGAGTACAATGAGTAAACTGATAGTGAAAAGTGAGATTTTTTGTTTTAGGAAAATTGTGGAGCTTTAGTTTTCGAGAGAGTGATGAGTAATTGATAGTGATAAGTGAGATTATTTAGTTTTAGGGAAATTGTGAAGCTTCGGATTTTTTTTTTTGTGTGTAATTTTGAGGGATTGATTAGAAGAGAGAAATTAATGGAATTCAATGGAAAAGAATATTTCGAGTGGAATGCACTGTCGTTTATATCGTAACTTACGAAGTCGAAGAGAACCTGTCAAACCTCACTTAACGCCCAGGAAAGTTTCAACCCCTGTTTCGAATCGACCAGACTCTAATTCTGGAGCACCAGATCCACTGTTAGGCTCAACAAGTTACTTTTCATCATCGGTTAGTTCAATCGCTTTTTGTCCACCCAGAGTTGCAGTTCTGGAAGGAAGTTCTGCTACTAATAACGATTCATCGACGTCAGACGTGTTTCAAACGAACGAGCCGGTATTATCTTATCAATACGTATTATCAGGAAGAGCTTTTAAGTCGGTAATTAATTTCGAACATTTTGGTATACTTTTCTAACGAAAGATAAAAACACCTGGGGAGCATCAAAATAGGTGTGTATTTGAGAATTTCTTTTGGGTATCAAATTTTATTCTATTGAATAATTGTTATATACATTTCGAAGTATGCGGTTTTGTCAGCAATGTCAGAAAATTTCATTGAAAAATTTCTAAAAATGATAGAAATATGGTCACTTGGGTGAGGGAGGCTTTTGAAGAATTTTTGTTAAGTTTGTTAAGAATTTTTTCCTAAAATTTTAAGGAAAAAT
>NW_017100231.1:3831414-3836243 GCF_001263275.1 Habropoda laboriosa
TGGAAAATTTATTTTTTTACATAAGTGTAGATAATACTTTGAGGAATTTTCTGACGAGACCCAATGTTTATTTAATTTTTACTGCCACTCTATATCCTTATCCATATTTAGATAAATATATTTAGGTAAATGTGCACGTGGGTGTGGAGTGTTAATAAAAATGAAATAAAAATGTAGGTCTGAATATCTAAATATGCATACGGATATGAAATATTAGTAAAAATTAAATAAAAATGCATATCTAAACGTGGATATGAATGTAAAGTGCTAGTAAAATTATATTTAAATATGCATATGAAATATTAGTAAAAATTAAATAAAAATGCATACCTAAACGTGGATACGAATGTAAAGTGCTAGTAAAATTATATTTAAATAAATATGAATATTTCAATATGCATATGAATGTGGAATATTATTAAAAATCAAATACAAATTTATATCCAAATATGAAACATCCGACATCAGTGTAAAGTATTAGCAAAATTAAATTTAAACAGACAAGAATACCTAAATATGCATAAATACATAAAATCCATATCCAAATTACCAGTAACCCTAAAATAAAAATTCCACTCTCCCCCAAAGATTCCCCAACAAAAAACCTCACACCGTTCGTTTCCAACTTCACTCACAGGTCGTTTAATTACACCGAACCAATTTCATCGACCGAACCAAGTTCCACGCCAAAATGGCGCCTTTCTCCGAATCAACGTGTTGCTTCGCGTGTCTGAAAGCATCCCGGGTATCCCTTTTCCTCACGTGATTCCTGCATTTTTAAGCCACCCTATCCTCTTTACCAGCCGAACGAAGGAAAGAAGAAAAAGTCTGTCGTTTCACGTGGAAAAACCCAAACGTACTTCTCGCGCTTATTTTCGCCATGCGGAACGATTTCATTATATACAGACACTGTAGATAGAGTTAGACAGTTTCCAGGGGGGAACGAAGCTGCGCTGACTCGCCGGTAATTACGTTACAACGTTCACCGCGAGTCACGTGACGGATTTTACGAGGAATTCCCCCCTAATTATTTACTCTAGAGCCACCGAAATCCTTAATGAACAAACCTGATAAATTGAACGGCGACGGCCATAGGTCCTGTTGTTGCTGCAGGTGGTACCACTTGCTGTGCAACCGACCGCCGTAGCGGCACGTTTACGCAAACGTTGCTTTACGGGTCTCCTCTGCGTGAGTGATGAATAGACGAGAGTGCAGGTGGAAACGAATGTTTCGTAAATTTGTATTTAAAATGGATAAATCGTTAAGAGGCGTTTAAATTAGTCGGAAATGAAGGTGGAGCTTAGGTCTTGAGGCGGTGAGACTTTTGGGTTGTGAGAGAGATCGTGTAAAATTAAAGGAGGTATGCGGAATGAATTTTTATTTTTGGATTTTAAAGATATTCTTTTAGGAATATCACCTAGGAACAATTCACTGTATTTTTAATAACAATTATTTTGCGTTGTAGGGAAGATTGTGTGAAATTGAACGGGATACAGAGAATATGTAGAATTTTGATTTTTGGATTTTTAAAATACTCCTTTATCGCCAGAATTTTTATTTCATCTGGTAATAATAATTCACGGTATTTTTAATAACAACTGTTTCGTGTTGTAGGGAAGATTGTGTAAAATTCAGTGAGATATATGTAGAATGAATTTTTATTTTTGGATTTTAAGGATATTCCTTTATCTCCAAAATTTTTACGATTTTATCTAGGAACGATTCACAGAATTTTTAATAATAATTCTTTTTATTTGTGAATCCTTAAACAAAAATCAACAGTTTATTCTATTACATTTCCCAGTTAAAATCTCCAATTTCCTCTTCAATCCTGCACGAAAATTTTACAATATGTTACTATCCATTCTTTCACCCTAAAAACCTCATCCCACGAAACAAACAACCAACCAAACAAAAATCAACAGTTTATTCTATTACATTTCCCAGTTAAAATCTCCAATTTCCTCTTCAATCCTGCACGAAAATTTTACAATATGTTACTATCCATTCTTTCACCCTAAAAACCTCATCCCACGAAACAAACAACCAACCAAACAAAAATCAACAGTTTATTCTATTACATTTCCCAGTTAAAATCTCCAATTTCTACAAAAATTTATGTCACATTATTATCCATTCTTTCATCCTAAAAACCTCATCCCCCAAAATAAGCAAAAACCAACACATTATTCGACCAGACTTCCCAGTTAAAACCTCCAACCTCTACAAAGATTTTATATTATATTATTATCCATTCTCTTATCCTAAAAACTGTTAGATTTATCAGTCAGTTAGATGTGACAAAAATTAATCTAACGCCTTACTAGGAAGTATATATTACTTTTGTATACGTTCGGAGAAATCCGTTTAGCCTTACCACCTCTGCTTAGTAAAGATCTAAATGTTTATGATACGTGACAAAAGGCCCTTCGGTCCCAAGCGGGGTCGTAGGCAATATTAGGGGGTTGCGTAGGAGCATTCTCAGTCCGTAGACAGTGCTCTTACCATCAAGTAGAAAAGCAAACCTTCCTTGTGTCTAATAAAAGTTTATAGTTTAAAATAAGGATTATTAATTATTTAACAACCAATAACTCCCATAATCCAATAAAAACCTCATCCCATAAAATAAACAAAAACCAACACATTATTCAACCAGACTTCCCAGTTAAAACCTCCAACCTCTACAAAGATTTTATCCATTCTCTTATCCTAAAAGCCTGGTCCCATAAAATAAATAAACAAGCAAAGAAAAGCAATATATTATTCCACAAAATATCCCATTTAAAACCTCCAAGTACCCCTTCAATCCCGCCAAAATCTTCCCTCCCAGAAGAATCTCAATCTAAAATTCGCCTGAAAATCACGTAGCAAATGCCAGCAGTAAGGCACCACGAGAATCTCGCAGGAGTAAAATCACCAGTTCCTTTCCTCGAATCAGTCACGTGTGAACGCGTTAACCCGCAGAGACAGAAAATCTGGTCGCAAGCGTAGCATGGGAGTCGTTATTAAAACCATAGAGAAGTTCATCGACGGAGCTCGTCGTCCCTATCTCGTTCCCGAACGCAATTACCACTCGCCATTTAAATCTCGGTCGACGTAGAGCTGCTGGTGGTGCTTCCGGTAGTAAGGATCGTCGCCGGAAGCGAAGGAGGCGCGCGAACATCGACGAAGCAGATTGCCGTCGAGTTTTCTTCGATTTACCGGCGAAACCGTCACCCAGAAGCCCACTTTACGAGCAACGGGACGACACGGCCGCGAAAATTTATAGCGTCGTCTTTGCAACGACGCCGACGACGAAATAAACATCTTAGCGATCGAACGAACGCGGTGCAAATGTTAGAAAGGGTGCTCAAAGGATAGAGTGAATTGGAGAGAGAGAGTTTGAATTGCAATTTGTCGGTTGGAAGGTCGATTAGAAGGGAATTAAGAGAGGTTGATGTATTTTCTGCGATTGAACTAAGAGGAAATTTTGTTGGTTCTTTTTTCCTTTTTTTTTTAATTAGAGAGTTTTTGAGGAGAGAACGGGGAAGTTGGGTTAATTTGATCTTTGAATGGAATATTCGATAACTTTGGAAGTTTTAATGTATTCTGTAAGGAGGAAGTTTTAATGTATTTCTTTCATTAAGGTGGATTTGCATTTAAATATAATAGGGAGGAAGTTGGTTCTTTGGAGAACGATGTACCTTGGATACTGTTGATGAGGATCTGTAGGTTCGGAGAAAATTCAGAGTTCGATTAGTGATTTTTCTGGGGTTTGTTGGGTGGAGGTAGGAAGAGTATTCTTGAAATTTTGGTTTAAGTGGAATTCGAGGAGAGTATGTGTGAAAATTGTGAATATGTATCTATTGCCTGTAATTGGAAATTTTGAAAATTACTGACATTTGGTGTTTCAATTGGAAATATAAAAATTTGCTTTTCCAAGTTTCTCTCAAATAAATATATACGGAATTATAAATTTCTCCTAAATAAATGTATTTGGAATTCCAAATTTCTCCCAAATAAATATATTTGAAATTCCAGAAATTTGGTATTCCAATTTCCCCCGAATAGATATATTCGGAATTCCAAACTTCTTCCAAATAAATATATTTGGAATTCCAAATTTCATCCACACAAATACATTTAAAATTCCAGAAATTTGGTATTTAAAATTTTTCCAAATTAATATATTTGGAATTCCAAATTTCTCCCGAATAAATATATTTGGAACTCCAAAAATTTTAGTATTCCAATTTCTCCCAAATAAATATATTTGGTATTCCAACTTCTCCCAAGTATAAAAATATATGTAGTTCCACTCTACTTGTACAAAAGTATCGGATAAGTTAACGAAGCGATAAAGCTAAGTGAATTAAAGAATGACAAAGACTTCACCGTTTGTTCCCTTTCATCTGAGTCTGTGGCTAGTGCCAAGTGAGGCCGCAGGCTCAGCGTCGAACTCGTGAACTCGTTCTTGGAAACTTTGATACGCGATCATGCAATCGAGCTACTAAAGCCGACACTACCAACGACAGGCTCCGTCCATTATTTCTGTCGCGCGATCACCCACCTACAAGTCGATCTAACCGGCTTCTTCCAACATTCTACTCAAGCACGTCTACGATATGCTGATGAAGCACAAACACACTAGAATTTTAAGGTTACTCTTTGACGGTCTGCGCTAACAAGTTTCTCGTCGAGATACTTCAAACTGAAGTTTCGTTAAACTCAAAAAATACAGAAAAAAATATTCACACCTCGAAGAAAATTCTGTGAGAAATAAATTCTTTCTGTTTCTGTGCAGAATTCATATTCCAAAGTAATTTCAGAATAATTTAAAGAAAAAAAAA
>NW_017100231.1:3836364-3839537 GCF_001263275.1 Habropoda laboriosa
GTAATATCACTATAATTAAAAAAAAAAGAAGTCAAAATCGTTTCTATTTCCGTGGATAATTCACAAAATAATTCCAGAATAATTAAAAAATTTCCCGAAAGACGCAAAAATAGAAAGAAATTGCAGACTGAAAAATGTACAATTTGGAACATTACGAAATTAGTTATTTAGAACAGTGTATCCTGCTACGCAGACAGCAGCTTTCTACCCCCAAAAAACACTGTGTAAGGGTAATTGAGGAGACACAGAAACGTTTTTAAGTAATTTCTGCGGGTGCGTTGTACTCCCTGGCCAACAAAATGCCAGTCTAAGTGGTTAAGCTGAAATTTATTCGATCCCGGCTTCACGAACAACTGCTTGATAGCATACATTATCGTTTTCTGGAACAACGCTAACTCTCTCCATTTCATTCGCCATCCACAATTTATCCTACGCAAACAAACTAAAACAAAATCACACGAAATCAGTTTACAAACTTTTCTTTCTTCCAGAAAATTCTTCGACCGCCCCAAAATTTGCAATAAAATCCCCCAAAAATATTTTCGCAATTTCCCACTTTCACAGGGACGCTTCGTTTTCTCAGAAACATGTCGGACCTAATATTTTCATTTCGCTTTTAATTAAAAGCACCACGCGCCACGTTGAAGTACACATTTTATAAAATTAATTTCGCTGGCGGGAAAAAGAATACAGGAAAAAGAACTGGCACTATTGTGGCAGAATTTCAGAAGTTAACTGAAACGAATAAACGGGATACGGAATACTGGATTCTCGTATTTGAAACATTTCCTTGGTGCCTTAACTCCTCGCTGCCTTTTCAACTCTTAATTTTACCTCTTGACTTTTTCACTCCGACTGAAAATTCCAACCTCCATTCAGCCGTCGAGTAAATTCGAGCGAACGTGCAAGTTCAATGCTGCCGTGAAACCAGGATGGATACTATATATCAACAGTTCATACCACACGCACCTCCTTGCACCCGAAATTCTCACGCGGCATTCCCTCGGGATCTATTGAAACGCACGCGCGTTCTCCTGCCAGGGCGAACAGCTGTTCGATCTCTCTTTGTCAACGCTGGAAACACTTGTCATCCGTGGAATTGCAATGAGAAATTGTATTTGATGCAGGTCGTTTGATCGAAGAGGAAGAAATTTTTTTTTGTTTTTCTTAGGGTTGTAACAACCATCAACGAAGACGGCGACAGAAATTTCCATTCCGTGAGAGGAAGTGAGAGGAACGACTCTCTGTCCCCGTCGACAATCGAATAATCGCGAAGCGATAGAAGCTTCCGGGACAAACTAGCTCGCGATCCGCGGGAGACTCGCGGTTTCGCGCGGGAAAACATTTAGCGACGCGTCTTGTTGATAAGCCGCGCTTCATTAGCAGCGCTCAAGTATAAATACCACGGCCGCGGACGCGGCCAGGCAGTCTTGCTGTACTCTGCTGGGAGAGAAGGAGGTCGCCCTTCAGAGTGGGAGAGTACGAAGCCTGGCTTTCGGACGCCGTTACAGCACAGGAGAGTCCGGGGACTGACACCTGGGTCACTCTCTGGAGGAGAGAACGGCTGGACTATCCGGCGGTCGCCTCTGAGAGAGGAGAGTACAGGGAGGTCACCCGGACGCTACCCGGACGCTACCCGGACGCTACCCGGACGCCTGAGGAAGCTCGGAGAGGATTGCTTAGTACTTCCGGTGGGTATGGAGAGAACGGCTGGGCTATCCGCCGGTCGCCTCTGAGAAAGGAAGAGTACAGGGAGGTCAGCCGGACGCCTGAGGAAGCTCGGAGAGGATTGCTTAGCACTTCTGGTGGTATGGAGAGAACGGGTGGACTATCCGTCGGTCGCCTACCAGGAGAAGTGCGGGTAGACTCTCCGATCATACGCGTATCACTTGAATATTGTGATAGGAGAGTACTGGAGCTGTACCTGGGTCGCTCCTGGAATGGAGAGAACGGCTGGACTATCCTCCGGACGCCTTCCAGAGAGTAGAGTACATGAGGCTCACCGCCTTCCCACAGTAATTGTTATAAATCGTTTTATCCGTTTCGTTAATGTTGTAACGGGAGAGTAAGAACGGCTGGACTATCCTCCGGACGCCTTCCAGAGAGTAGAGTACATGAGGCTCACCGGACGCCTTCCCACAGTAACTGTTACAAATCGTTTTATCCGTTTCGTTAATGTTGTAACGGGAGAGTAAGGCTGCTTAAAGCCGGACGCCCGAAAGCAAAAGCAACAGCTCGAACACTGCGTTTAGATGCAAACTTCTCCCGACGACTTGTTGACGTGGGAAAGGGTCTTATACAAAATTTACGTCGACTCACCTTGGTTAGGTTAGTTTTATTATCGACTGTTACGTCAAGGACTGGTTACACTGTTTTCTATAATTTGAATTCGTTACTGGTCTCTTCTCGAGACTTCTACTTTGAGCTTCTGTGCAAAGTGTTCAGTGAAACTTTCAAGCTAATTTCAATTTTTTAATCTATACTACTTTTCATTCTTTTTTCCAATGCTTGAATAACACGACAAATGAGAGACTTCAAAAAATTGCAAAGAAACGAAACTTTGCAATTTCCATCTTTACTTCGCTAAATCTAAACTTCTCCTTGCGATCTCAACTTTCACCACCGATAACTTATCACAACACACAATTCACAGCCTCCAGAATTGTTCTAAAATGAACCTTTACCGCGAACGTATGTAACACCTGTCTGTCACACCTGTACACTAATCCACGTGACGAGTGTGACTCGGTATTACGGTGCAAGGAGTCGAGCTTACGCTATGATCGATTGAATACTGCTACAGATACGCACGATACTGCATTAGCGTAACGAAGCATACGCGTGTTAATTTCACCAATGATCTCGCTAATTAAACGAGACGATTCCACTTGCGAATTCAACTGCAACAAGATAATACAATTTCGTTCGTAGATTTCTTTCTCTGTTCGTTCATATTTCACCAGCACGAAGAAACTGGTCGAAGTCTCGTGGACTAATCCTTTGGACTTAAACCTTTGGACTAATCTTTTATGAATTTTGTATTTCAAGTTTTTATAAAAAAAAATGGACTGATACTTTTTGTTTTCCATTTGTATTTTATTTTTATTTGACGTTGAAATAAATGAATTTAATTAAATAACTGACTAAATTGTGCCCATTTTATTTTTTTTTTT
>NW_017100231.1:3839548-3852872 GCF_001263275.1 Habropoda laboriosa
ACGGTTTTTCATACAAAAAGCCATGATTTCGATTTACACGGTATTCTGAGGAACCGACCTTCCGTGTAAATCGGGGGATAGGTGCATATACTTTATAATTATAGATAAAATTATAGTATAATTTAAATGATTGTCAAAGTGAAAAAGATGGAAGAAACAATTTTTTTGTAAATTCCATTTTTTTTCTGTTTTTTGACACGAACGTGTATATCATTTTCTACTGTACATTGAACTGTAAAATTTTCAATTTTAGAAACGTGAAATTTCACTTTATCCATCGAATGTGAAATTTCCTCTCGTTCTTTACCATTTCTTCTATTAAAAAAATTTTCCTTCCACCTTATTTACCCTTTGAAACCACTCTTAAATTGCACGTAACAACGTTCTCGTGTAACCATAGTAAGCGAAGATAATTAAGTGGCATGTCTCGCGTGGCCCACCCAGTACAACGAAACTTGGAACTTTCACTCACCGCTAAAACGAACTTCAACCGACAACTTTTTATCAGCAATCAACAAAGAAACAGATGGAAAGGCTCCACCCTGGTGTACTTCAACTTTATCGTTTCCCAACGGGCAGAAGAAGAAGAAGTCCGTCGCAAGTGTGTTTAATAAATAAATTTGGAAAAAAAGAAGGAAAGAAAGACAGTGGATAGGGGAAGATATCGAACAAAATTTCAGAGATTTCTTACCCCAACACTTCCGGTTGTTCGAGGGAGAGCATTGTTCTCGTGGAATTCTAGATGCGCCGGGGAAGGAACTGGTGGAATTGCTTCGCTCTCTTATTTCCCCCTCCAGTTGCATCGTTCAACGACAGGGAGGAAAGAGAAGAAAAAAAAATCTCTCGAGTCGACGCCGCTGTTCTGAACGAGATTAAGAAAAATCAGAGAAGCTCGTCCGCGGGCCGAAAGATCTACCGCCGCCGCGGCGTAATGAATGGCTGAATGAAATGTGGGTCAGGTCGGGAAATGGTGAATACTAACTCGACCGCATCACCCAAGGCGCTGATGGAAAGGGACTCCGACGGGAAAAATTCACGTTTCTTTCGGTTGCACTGTGTGTATGTTTCCCTTTCTGTCTTCAGATGTGTATTTTTGTCTGTTTCTTTCTTTTTCTGCCGTTTTGTGCTTGCGTCTCGTTTTCATTGAATGTCTCTCGAATTTGCAAATTTTCGAATATTCAAATTTTTGAATTTCCCAATTCCCTAATTTTTTAATTTCTGAAATTTCAAGTTTCCTAATCTTCAAATGCCCCAATTTTCAAATGTCCTAATTTTCATATTCCCAAATTTTTAAATGCCCTAATTTTCAAATGCCCTAACTTTTAAATTCGCTAATTTTCAAATGCCCTAATTTTCAAATGCCCGAATATTCAAATGCCCTAACTTTCAAATGCCCTATTTTTCAGGTTCCCAAGTTTTCAAATTCCCTAATTTTCAAATGCCCTAATTATCATATTCCCAAATTTTTAAATGCCCTAATTTTCAAATGCCCTAACTTTTAAATTCCCTAATTTTCAAATGCCCTAATTTTCAAATGCCCTAATTTTCAAATGCCCTAATTTTTAAATTCCCTAATTTTCAAATGCCCTAACTTTCCAATTCCCTAATTTTCAGATTCCCAAATTTTCAAATACCCCAATTTTCAAATTCCCAAATTTTCAAATGCCCGAATATTCAAATGCCCTAACTTTCAAATGCCCTATTTTTCAGGTTCCCAAGTTTTCAAATTCCCTAATTTTCAAATGCCCTAATTATCATATTCCCAAATTTTTAAATGCCCTAACTTACAAATGCCCTAACTTTCAAATTTTCTAATTTTCAAATGCCCTAATTTTTAAATTCCCTAATTTTCAAATGCCCTAACTTACAAATGCCCTAACTTTCAAATGCCCTAATTTTCAAATGCCCTAATATTCAAATGCCCTAACTTTCAAATGCCCTAATTTTCAAATGCCCTAATATTCAAATGCCCTAACTTTCAAATGCCCTAATTTTCAAATGCCCTAATATTCAAATGCCCTAACTTTCAAATTTTCTAATTTTCAAATGTCCTAACTTTCAAATGCCCTAACATTCCAATTCCCTAATTTTCAGATTCCCAAATTTTCAAATGCCCTAATTTTCAAATTCCCAAATTTTCAAGTTCCCTAATTTTCAAATTTCCAAATTTTCAAATGCCCAAATTTTCAAATTCCCTAATATTGAAATTCTCTAATTTTCAAATTTTTTGAAATTTCAGGTTCCCTAATTTTCAAATTTTGTCTCTACCAGTTCACTCTCTCTCTCTCTCTCCTCATCTCTCTTTCTCCGTTTCCAGCCACGTTATGAATGCATCGGGAATAAAATCCGGATCCCTATGAAACGAGCGTTCTCCAATGCGAAACCGGCCTTCACAACACGATTGATTCATCTTCCGTTCTGTTTGGATATTCGAAGTACCATTCTTTTGCGATATTAATCCTGTTTCACGACGAATCAATGGCGAAACATTTCCAAAAAAATTCCAAACAATTTTTCGCCAACACGTGTCATCGGACAAACGATTCTGAACAACGTACAGATAATTAAATAACAACGTGCAATAAACACCACGTGACATATTTCAAGCGAAATACGAAAAAATTTGTATAAAGTTTACTTGGAACAATTTCAATTATCTTGTCACCCATGGAAAATAGTTGTCACGTTGTATTTCCATAAAAAAAAAAAAAAATAACACTTGATTATTTTTGTTCTCGTCCAACAAACGCAAATAGGGGATTATCTAGATTAATCGAGAGCATGTGACTCGTGGAATGGAAACAAAATAACCAAGAGACAATTTGCGTATCGAATCGGGCGTAAGTGGATAATGGAGCAAAATACGGTATCGCATTAATTGCACGTTGAATTGTCGCGTTAATTCGACAGGGTGAATTATTCCGTGCACAGTGTTCACAGTGAATTGTGAACAGCGTGTTGAAAAAAAAAAAGAAAAATAAAGTGGGGTTTCTTCGTTGAAAACAAGATAATTCGACAAGGGAAACTTCTTATCGCGAAGTACGAAGTTACTTGCTTGTTCAAAGTTTACATGAAGGTAGTCAATCACGTAGGAGTTCCTAGGTAAAGGTGAAATGTGACTGCAACGTGTAAGAAATAAGGGCTGTAAGAGGCACGTCTTGCTAACTGTTGCTAACTGTAACAAGTGAATGTCTGTGGAGATAAGAATTCTTCACAGAGAACTCGAAACTTTCGTTCGAAATTCTTGAAAGCAATAAGAAAACTTTTCAATTTAGATTTATCAAAAAACGTTCTTTTACTTCGCGAAATTTCCTGATTTTTAATTTGCATCTCTGAGTTGCATCTATAGAACATAGTGACGAAGTTCGATTGGAAAAAAACTGAAACACCCTGTATATGTGTTTTACACAAATTATTACCAAAGTTGTTTTTCAAAATTTCGTGATTTTTAATTTACCTCTCCAAGTCGCATCCATAGAACACAGTGACGAAGTTTAATTAGAAAAATGGGACACCCTGTATATGTATTTTACATGAATTATCACGTAAGTTTTCTTTCCAAAATTTCGTAATTTCTAATTTGCGTCTCCGAGTCGAATCCATAGAATACAGTGACAAAGTTTGATTCGAAAAAACTGTGACACCCTGTATATGTGTTTTACATGAATTATCGTGAAAGCTTTCTGGTTTTCAAAATTTCGCGATTTTTAATTTCTGGCTCCGAGTCGAATCCATAGAACACAGTGTTAAAGTTTGATCGGAAAAACTGAGTCACCCAGTATATAACGAGTTTCTGAAAATAATATCTACATTCGTGTCAGTGGAGAAATCGGAGGAGTTCAATTACGATAGTAAATTAAAGGAAGCAGGTGTGTAGGTTACGCGAACGTGAAGATCGAAGCATTTAATTCGCTGACCCGTGCGATCCGTAAAAATAGCGACACATAAAAATATGAAATGTCAGCTAATAAAGACGCGGAGTAACCTCTTACGTTTCATCTCGGTTGTACTCGAGATCGATTTCCTCGGAATGTCACATTTAAATTTACGACGCCGTACCGGAGGATACGATTTCACGAAAGTGTCCATCCGATGCAGAAGTGATGCACTACTTTTCACCCAAGTCGTTAGAATTTTATGAAACCGAAGGATATTTGATATTCATATTGTACGTACGTATAAAAGGATCGTTGTTACACGCGATTCAAATTAATCGCGAATTTTTTTTCTATTTATGGAAAAATTTGAGACACGTGAAAATTCAGGAAAAAATGACACTTCCTTTGTAATATTATTGTTACAACGAAAAATTTTAGTTTTAACTCAAGAAAATTTGAAAGAAATTTCTCTCGTGAGTATCTTTATTCTTTGTTCGAAATGAAAGCAAGAATATTTGGATCCTCTAGTCATTTCATTTTCATTTAATATTTCTTGGGAATTCGTGAGAACTATCGTATGAGAATGTATCGATGAAACATTCGTTGCTTCGTTTAATACAAGGAAGCCTGAGAAGTTTCTTCCAATCAATCATAAATTGCGCAATTGAAATCTACAAGAATTCTCCTCTCGAGAAGAGAATGTGAATTCGCTTTTTTTAATTGTACTTTTACAGTCTCTACATTAACTCAAAAATTACTGAATGGAATCATTCATGTCGCCATCTTTATTTGGTGCAAAACCTAACCTAAAAGTTGCACAACAGAAAACACTTCTATTCATATATTTACTTTCACAGTCTATACACGCCAAGTCAATAATTACTCAATCAGATCATTCACGTCGCCATTTTTCTTTTACACGAAACTTAACCTAAAATTTGCACAATGGAACACTTCCATTCGTATTTTCACTTTTACAGCCTGCACACCAACTCAAAAATTACTGAATGAAATCATTCACGTCGCCATTTTTGTTCTGCGCAAAACATAACCTACAATTTTCACAATAGAGGACACTTCTATTCATATTTTCACTTTTAGTCTATACGCTACTTCAAAAGTTACCAAATTAAACCGTTCATGTCGCCATTTTTATTTTAAGCAAAACCTAACCTAAAATTTGTACAACAGAGGACACTTTTATTCATATCTTTACTTTTCCAATCCACACGCCAACTAAAAAGTTACCGTATCACAAACCAAACGAACTAACGAAACCTAACCTCAAACTTGCCCAATAAAAGAACACCTTCCACACACCCAGCCAGCACGTCACAAAAAGGAAAAGATCATTACCACGCGTAAATCATTCGTTCAATTAAGCCAACCTGTACATTCTATCGAGAAAAACGTGGCCATTTTGCGCGGCAACAATAACGGCTGAAATTACGGCCGGAGACGGGCTGTTGGCCGTTCACGTGGGGCCAAAAAAGGCTCGTTTCGCGGCAAAGAAATATATCGCGGCTGATTGACCAGTTTCGGGTAAAATCAATAGGGCGTCGGGCAGCCGCTCCCTGGCAGCTGGGCCGTTTATATCGAATCGCTTAGCACGCGGAACACGTCGAAATCCTACACACACCGCGTTATATAAATAATAAGTTCAGTGGGTTCTCCACCCCGTCTGAAGTGGGGGATCAGCGTAAAGAAAAAAAAAAAAAATAGAGGGAATAAAACGGTCGCGTTTATCTTTACGAGGCGAGCGTATAAGTGATTTCCAACGGTGTGACGACCATAGTAAAAGTTCACACAGTGTCGAGCAGACGCGCGGGGGCAATCGGCTGCGAACACGCGGCAACGGGAACACGATGGAACGAAGGAGAACAAGATTGTTGCAGAAGAAGGATTAATGTATGGAGAGTAAATGTAAAGCTGATTCGTCGATGGAAATTCGTTTAAGGAGGTCGCTCGTTAAGGAGGATGTACAGTCGGAGAAAGAAATATAGAAGATCTGAGACTTTAAGGGTATTACAGTATTCGCAGAGAAAATTAAAAACTGGTGTTAAAATCAATCGTACCGATTTAAAATTTACCTTTTTATTTAACAGCTTTCGATAATGTTAGTGTCTTTGCAGAAAAATTGAAGGTAAATAGAAGAATGGACTTGAATTCGTTTCTATGGAGATGTTTATTAGTATAGCTGAAGGAAGAAATATGGCAGGGTTATAAATTGAAACATTAAACGTCGACATTTTACATTTTTCGATTGCGAATGAATCAAAGAAAAGGACTGCTTAATGCATCTGTTATCTTCTCAGGTTGCTGTCGATTCGCTTGTCGATATGCTCGAACATGTAAACTTTCACGCCTGACCAATCTTACTATCTCGCTATATTTCTTCCTCTGACTATACACGGTGTACCGCGATGTACGTATGGGACCTAGGATTTCGAGGAACGATTCTCGATTGATTAACAAATGTGTAATTGTTATTTAAATCGTGTTTAAATAATAATTGTTATTTAAATAAAGGATATTTGTTAAATATGTGGAGAGAGAAATTGTTCAATCCAGAATTACGAATCAAGTGTTTTGTTGAAGTGAGTGTCTCCGGAAAAATTGGCAAAAATTTGCAATTTAATATCTGGCCGTTCTTTTTCACTCAAAAATTCTAAGCCTTCCTCCTAGTGTTTCTTAATAGTCTATGATTGCTTAGAATCGCAAAGTGACACCACTTTTTGCAATTTTTCCAATTTAGTGCCAATAAATGATATTTGTTCCACGGCTTCTCCTAAGTGAAACAAATTTAACAAATTCAAAATTAGGCAAAATTCGCCAGTTTGCCTTCTGAACGACTTAATTGCGCTTACTAGAATTCAGAAATTTGACAACAAATAAAGAATACTTTCAACCAACAATTAAACTACATTTCAGATTTATCGCCCACCCCTTATACATCCTCTCACTCACCCAACATGACTCCGTGCTTATCAAAGCTCGCAGATAAGAACGTGACTCGGCTCTTTTCGACTTTCTCGCCGTTCTTTCATACTTTCCATATCAACTCGCTCGACATGTTCGCAACAATACAACAGTTTGCACGTCATAATTCACTTAGAACTTGAAAGAGAAATAAACGACACCTATCGAGGTGGAAGGGATTCGTCGATCTCGAACCTCTCCGATGATTAATCTCGTCGAAGAACGAAACGTGCATCTGTCAGAGAGATTATGCTACATATTCGTTCTCTCGCGTTTATCGCGGAGAAATTTCGACACTGTGACTCCGATACGGTGAATTCGGCGGCCTCCACTTGCCTCTCAATAGCGACTGACGTATCGTCGATCCGCGAGGACTCCAGATTTCCAAAGCACGTGACTGAGAGCTTCGCAAAGGTCTCCTCTGTAGCTCGGGGACGTGTGCAGCGTTTCCGCATTGCACACCTGCATATCCTATGCAGCAGAGTTGTACAGGGTGTATGCAAGACTTGGCGAGACTAACAAAAAAGGAGGAAAGAAGGGAAAAAGGAAGATAGGGAAATTCATCGAACTCCTCTTCTGTCTGCATTGAATCGCATGCCTCTTGCCTTTTCAATTCGTACTGCACGCTCGAAATGTGTGCGATTTTTTTCGGAAATGAGGTAATCGGGAACTGTGCAGTATGTTGGAGAGTCGGAAGTTAGTATTTCGAGGGGTGAATAATTAAATTTTTGAGTTTACGAAAATTTTGGGTTTTTGAGTTTATTTAAGGACAGGCAGCTACCGACTTTTTTGGAAATGAGGTATTCGAGAATTGCGCAGTGTGGAAATTAGTGTTGGAGAGTCGGAAGTTAGTATTTCGAGGGGTGAATAATTAAATTTCTGAGTTTACGAAAATTTAGAGTTTCTAAGTTTATCAAAGGATAGGTAGCTATCAATTTTCTCTTTCTTAAAAATTAGGCATTGGAGAAAAATTAGAAATTGTAGAGAATGCTATTATACACATATTAAAATTTCGTTTATGTTTAATATAATTTCCTTTGGGATCACTTGCAAATTTTCATCAATACTGAATCTGCTACTAATTCTTCGAATTCACAATATTAAAAATTCGTTTGAAATGCGTAACAACATTTATTAATTTTTCTTTCTCAAAAATGAAGTATTGAAGAATTGTTTAATACGGGAACTCAAATTGTAAGGAATTCTATTGTATATTAAAATTTTATTTTATATTTCATATCATTTCCTTTGGGATCACCTGCTAATTTTCATCAATATCGAATCTGCTACTAATTCTTCGACTTCACACTATTAAAAAATTCGTTTGAAATACATATTAGTCCTTGTCATTTTTGTTTTTTCTCAAAAATGAAATACTGGCGAATTATTTAATAAAGGAACTGAAGTTATAAGGAACTCTATATTAAATTTCATTTATGCATTTAATACCATTTCAAATAAGATCACCTGCCAATCTTCGTTAACATTGAATCTGGTACCAATTCCTTATAGATCTTGACGTTGTGAAGATCAATGGAAATTTGAATACTAAAAAATCCTTAAAGTTTCCAACATTTTTTCTGGAAAGTTTTGCTTAATTTGCAATGCACAGTGATTTCAAAATTTGGTCAACAGTGTATATACGCTTTAAAAATGAAAACTGAATAGGAAACAGCTTAATGAAAATTGACTAACAGTTGAAACACTTGACTGGCCATAAGTGGAATTCGCGTTCTTATCTTTCCACACATTTTTGTCGATCCCACTTGTCCCGACGTTCGCCGTGATCGATCGACGAAGCATACTTGCTTTGACACCCTACTCACTTTAGAACCCCGCTACGTCGACCGAGTCTTCACTTAGAGAACTCTCCTCCATTCTCTTTGCCTCCTAAAATCTCTAAATTCATTCTACCCTGGAAAAAGGACCATTAGATCTACAACAAATCCTCGTGCAGTAAATTGCTTCGCCTATCAATGGGCCAATATTAAATCTCTAACCTTTTCCGTGCTTCGCGGAGCGAAAATTGGAATATTCGAGAATAAAAAAAGAAGCGTTCCATCACGCACATTCCAAAATTCTTCTCCCCCGGTATAATCAATTTCCTGCCAAAATATCCTGCCAATAAAACCGTAGAGTTAAAAGGGGGAGAGAGCGTTCATTGTGGAAAATATCGAGCAGAATGCGTCAAACTGAATAAAATATAAGAGAGAGAGAGAAAAAGGTAGCGGTCAAAGAATTCCAACGGACGTTTAACCCTTTCGTGACTGGCGTTGGAGTATTCGAACAGAAATTCATCTCAATTTGGTATCCATTACAATGTAATGATTGCAAACACGCTGATCTGTAGATAAATAAGAAAATTCTTTAAAAAAAAATAATTCAGTCACGGAAGGGTGGAACGCAAGTACTGGGAGGAACGTTTTCACGATCGCGTGCAAACGCAAGAGGCGTCGACGAGGCCATTTCGAATGAGATTCGTCGCATTATGAGGCTCGGTTTTTGCCCTAGAGCCGCATCTGCTGCTGGTGATGGGCGTTTGAATCTCAATTTTCAAGCGATTCCAAGTTTTTCGATGCTGTGAAAATTCGAATCACTTCGAGTTTCACTCGATATTTGAAATTCTTGAGAGTTTTGGTAAGTCTCGAATCATAAGTCTCGATGAGTCTTGAGTCTTTCAAGTTCGGACGAGTCTTGGAAGTCTTGAAAGTTTTGATAAGTTTTGAAAATTTTGGTGAGTACTCAATGTCTTACATGTGAGTACTCAATATCTTTGATATTTTATGTCAGTGATACTGCTTGGACAAAGGCATTCAAAATGACTGCAAGGTATTGAGTACTCACCGAGACTTTTAAGACTTCCTAGACTTGTCAAAATTTTTAAAACTCAAGACTCAAGATTCGAAAGCTTCAGGTATCGAATCATTTTCGAAGTGATTCGAAATTTTCGTCACTCCGTATAATATATTCGAAGCGATTCAAAGTGTTTCACAGCCCATCACTTATCAAGACTCAAGACTTAAGACTCAAGATTTAAGACTTATCAAGACTTCCAAATATCGAATTATACTCGAAGTGATTCAAAGTAGTTTCAGAGCCCATCGGTTTCAGAGCACATCACTACTCAACACTTATCAAGACTCAAACTTAAGACTCAAGATTTAAGGCTTATCAAGACTTCCAAATATCGAATTATATTCCAAGTGATTCAAAGTAGTTTCAGAGCCTATCACTACTCAACACTTATCAAGACTCAAGACTTAAGACTCAAGATTTAAGGCTTATCAAGACTTCCAAATATCGAATTATATTCCAAGTGATTCAAAGTAGTTTCAGAGCCTATCACTACTCAACACTTATCAAGACTCAAGACTTAAGACTCAAGATTTAAGGCTTATCAAGACTTCCAAATATCGAATTATATTCCAAGTGATTCAAAGTAGTTTCAGAGCCTATCACTACTCAACACTTATCAAGACTCAAGACTTAAGACTCAAGATTTAAGGCTTATCAAGACTTCCAAATATCGAATTATATTCCAAGTGATTCAAAGTAGTTTCAGAGCCTATCACTACTCAACACTTATCAAGACTCAAGACTTAAGACTCAAGATTTAAGGCTTATCAAGACTTCCAAATATCGAATTATATTCCAAGTGATTCAAAGTAGTTTCAGAGCCTATCACTACTCAACACTTATCAAGACTCAAGACTTAAGACTCAAGATTTAAGGCTTATCAAGACTTCCAAATATCGAATTATATTCCAAGTGATTCAAAGTAGTTTCAGAGCCTATCACTACTCAACACTTATCAAGACTCAAGACTTAAGACTCAAGATTTAAGGCTTATCAAGACTTCCAAATATCGAATTATATTCCAAGTGATTCAAAGTAGTTTCAGAGCCTATCACTACTCAACACTTATCAAGACTCAAGACTTAAGACTCAAGATTTAAGGCTTATCAAGACTTCCAAATATCGAATTATATTCCAAGTGATTCAAAGTAGTTTCAGAGCCTATCACTACTCAACACTTATCAAGACTCAAGACTTAAGACTCAAGATTTAAGGCTTATCAAGACTTCCAAATATCGAATTATATTCCAAGTGATTCAAAGTAGTTTCAGAGCCTATCACTACTCAACACTTATCAAGACTCAAGACTTAAGACTCAAGATTTAAGGCTTATCAAGACTTCCAAATATCGAATTATATTCCAAGTGATTCAAAGTAGTTTCAGAGCCTATCACTACTCAACACTTATCAAGACTCAAGACTTAAGACTCAAGATTTAAGGCTTATCAAGACTTCCAAATATCGAATTATATTCCAAGTGATTCAAAGTAGTTTCAGAGCCTATCACTACTCAACACTTATCAAGACTCAAGACTTAAGACTCAAGATTTAAGGCTTATCAAGACTTCCAAATATCGAATTATATTCCAAGTGATTCAAAGTAGTTTCAGAGCCTATCACTACTCAACACTTATCAAGACTCAAGACTTAAGACTCAAGATTTAAGGCTTATCAAGACTTCCAAATATCGAATTATATTCCAAGTGATTCAAAGTAGTTTCAGAGCCTATCACTACTCAACACTTATCAAGACTCAAGACTTAAGACTCAAGATTTAAGGCTTATCAAGACTTCCAAATATCGAATTATATTCCAAGTGATTCAAAGTAGTTTCAGAGCCTATCACTACTCAACACTTATCAAGACTCAAGACTTAAGACTCAAGATTTAAGGCTTATCAAGACTTCCAAATATCGAATTATATTCCAAGTGATTCAAAGTAGTTTCAGAGCCTATCACTACTCAACACTTATCAAGACTCAAGACTTAAGACTCAAGATTTAAGGCTTATCAAGACTTCCAAATATCGAATTATATTCCAAGTGATTCAAAGTAGTTTCAGAGCCTATCACTACTCAACACTTATCAAGACTCAAGACTTAAGACTCAAGATTTAAGGCTTATCAAGACTTCCAAATATCGAATTATATTCCAAGTGATTCAAAGTAGTTTCAGAGCCTATCACTACTCAACACTTATCAAGACTCAAGACTTAAGACTCAAGATTTAAGGCTTATCAAGACTTCCAAATATCGAATTATATTCCAAGTGATTCAAAGTAGTTTCAGAGCCTATCACTACTCAACACTTATCAAGACTCAAGACTTAAGACTCAAGATTTAAGGCTTATCAAGACTTCCAAATATCGAATTATATTCCAAGTGATTCAAAGTAGTTTCAGAGCCTATCACTACTCAACACTTATCAAGACTCAAGACTTAAGACTCAAGATTTAAGGCTTATCAAGACTTCCAAATATCGAATTATATTCCAAGTGATTCAAAGTAGTTTCAGAGCCTATCACTACTCAACACTTATCAAGACTCAAGACTTAAGACTCAAGATTTAAGGCTTATCAAGACTTCCAAATATCGAATTATATTCCAAGTGATTCAAAGTAGTTTCAGAGCCTATCACTACTCAACACTTATCAAGACTCAAGACTTAAGACTCAAGATTTAAGACTTATCAAGACTTCCAAATATCGAATTATATTCGAAGCGATTCAAAGTAGTTTCAGAGCCCATCACTACTCAACACTTATCAAGACTCAAACTTAAGACTCAAGATTTAAGGCTTATCAAGACTTTCAAATATCGAATTATACTCGAAGTGATTCAAAGTAGTTTCAGAGCCCATCACTACTCAACACTTATCAAGACTCAAGACTTAAGACTCAAGATTTAAGGCTTATCAAGACTTCCAAATATCGAATTATATTCGAAGGGATTCAAAGTAGTTTCAGAGCCCATCACTACTCAACACTTATCAAGACTCAAGACTTAAGACTCAAGATTTAAAACTTATCAAGACTTCCAAATATCGACTTATATTCGAAGCGATTCGAAATTCTTCGCCACTTTGTAGATATCCAAAGTGCTTCAGAGACCCT
This sequence comes from Habropoda laboriosa, assembly GCF_001263275.1. Taxonomy (NCBI): domain Eukaryota; kingdom Metazoa; phylum Arthropoda; class Insecta; order Hymenoptera; family Apidae; genus Habropoda; species Habropoda laboriosa. The sequence continues at coordinate 3,852,374 of NW_017100231.1, forward strand.
ATCGCTATCTGCCATCCGCTATAACGTCTACATCGCGGTCACCAGACCCTGTTAAAAAGCGAACCAGTTCGTTTTCCGATAGAGCCGGGCCACAATTACGTTCATACGAGCCGCCTCTCCTCGATATGCATATCCGGCCGCTCTGATGTCCCTTTATTCTCAGCTCGAGCTGCCACTGCAAGCTGCTCCTCCCCGAACGTGCGGAGAATTTCTCCACGCGGCTTGATGGACGTTTTGCGCGTTTTCTTCCTGACGAATGAACCGACGCTCGCTGGCGAAGGAAATCGCGTGTGGTCTTGGAAATGATGCGAGGATTTTTTTCTTCGTTAGCATATTGAAGGACAACCTGTTTTTTTTTTGTCCCTCAATTTTAATACGCGATCTACTGTCTTTTATTTCCGCTTTCTTTTGCAACATTTGTTACATTATTTCTACCTTCATCCTTCATTAATTTCGTATTATTTCTCTCAATAATAAGCGTCTGTATTAATTTTGCAAC
>NW_017100231.1:3852907-3856151 GCF_001263275.1 Habropoda laboriosa
AGGGTGATTAAATTTATCTTTAGAAATGCATAAAAATTTCTATATTACTTTTTTAATACGTCCAAACGGAGCCTCAGAGGCAAATTTCATTGCGTACACTCAGTTTACATACATAAAAAAAGGAAGTTACGAAGCATATTGCAGAGACATCCGCCATTATTAAAAGAACACATTACGGAGAACATGAAATCCTACTCGACATCCTTCTTACCCAGCAATTTTCTCAAGTTTCTTCCTCCGCAATTCCCATTCATCCCCGTTCTTTGACTACACTCTCCCTTAATATTACTCGTCCCTCCTCACCCCCCTGAAACACACGCAGACGCGTATTTTTCCTTTTCCTTAAACAAACCGTCTGCCATAACTTGAAATTAAAGTAACGACGATCGCGGCCGTGGAAATTGCCCGTTTCTGGCAAACTCGAGGATAATTTCCTAAAGCCGGGGAAAGATGCAGTCTCGAAACGTCTCGAGGACAATCCTCGGCGAGCGTTTAAACGGAAGAGAAAAGAAAACGCATCTGACGTTCGTGCCTAAGCAAAAGCGACAATTTTCCTGAGCGCTGGGATAAGTGTTCGACGTGAACGGTGGAAATGTGTACAGTGAGTCCAAGTAATATTTTGACAGTGTTTAGAACAGTGTAATTTTTTACAATCGAACCGAATGACTTGAGTTTCTTTTTTTGAGAAGTTAAAAGGATCAAAAATTGAACCTAATCTCTTTGAGTTTCTTTTTTTGAGAAGTTAGAAGGATCAAAAATTGAACCTAACGAGTTAATTTTTTTCTTTTTTTTTTAGAAATCAGAAGAATCACTAACGACTTGGGTTTCTTTTTCTTTTTCTTTGAGAAATTCGAAGGATAAAAAATTGATCCTAACGACTTGAATTCCTTCTTTTTTTAGACATTAGAAGGATTAGTATACTAGATTAGTGTAGAAAAAATTTGGAAAAAATTGCAATTCGTGAGAATCGCGAAGAAAATTGTAAAGGTCACTGTTTACAACTTTTTTATCTGAGCTTGTAATGAAAATTTAAAATATACATTTTCTAGATCTATGTCAATTATGCAAATGCTGAAAATTTCATCGAAATCTATAAGAATCTCCAGATTTATCACAGTTACAGAGCAAAAGTCCTGAAACAGAGCGATTTTCACAATCTTCAACCGTTTGTAGCTCACAGCAACATTAACCAAATTCGATGAAATTTTCAGCATGCGTACAATTGACATAAATCTAAAAAACGTATTTTTAAAAATTTTCATATTGAACTCAGATAAAACATGTTGTTAAATGTGACCTTTACAATTTTCTACACGATTTCCACAAATTGCAATCTTTTTCAACAAAATTTCTACACTGATCTAGTATACTAATCCTTCTAACCTCTCAAAAAAAAAAAAACAAAAAAAAACTCAAGTAGTTAGGTCCAATATTAACCCTAGAGCGGTCTTCGTTTTGGCTGTACACTTAAGACTTTTGGGTGAAAAAGGACCTAAGACCTTATGTGTAATAATTTTTGTTTCCAACGCGACATACGTATGAACCTAGACCAGGCATGGGCGACTGGCGGCTCGCCGCAGACGATTCCTCTCCCTATTCCTGGGTCCTTCCCACCAAACTCCTGTTGAGTATAGGAAGAGGTTGGGAAGATTAGGAGTGCATATGTAGAACGCTGTATCCTCGCCTCACGCATATGTGCATGCATATATTCGCAGTCACGCGAGACTAAGCACGGTAAAGGCAATATGAAATAGTTGATAATGGGGGAACCGGAACACGGGTAGTGGAAGTCGCGAAGCGACAGAGGGGAAGGAGTTGCCCGAGCCTGACCTAGACAATAAACGTTTAACCCTTTCGTTACGACGGGTGACTATAGGTCACCCCCCACAAAATTTCGTATTTAAACTGGGCTGAAAACATTAAAATATTAATTTTAACGTTTAATTAAATACGTTCATGGAAAAGTTATAAATACATTGCCACGAATGAAAATTATTTTGCTCCTAAAAGCAGTGTTACAATGGCGTTTCTGAGACGAAAGACTTGGCCCCGAACGCTGAAGACCGTGCGTGCGCGCAATGTCTACACTTTTGGCGCGGCGCCTCGTTCTACGGGAGGGATTCCGTGGCGAGGACCGCCGTAGCGAAAGGGTTAAAATAATGTCAAGGAACGTAAACTTGGTAACAGCAAAAATGACTAAAAATATAAAAAGGCGACGGGTCAAAAAAGACCCGAAGACCGCTCTGGGTTTAAAAAAGTTACACTGTTCTAAAGATAGGGAGACACTGTACGTATTCCAACTATTTGTCCCTTTTTTCACGTCGATTTCCACCGCGACTTTTCCTCCCCTAAATCGTGAAATTGAAGTTTCCATTTCTCGAAAGAGACTCGAACATAGAACGACACGATACAGCGTCTTGTCGTTCATCGTTCGAGTCGTTAACCCAGTGTCGAGCGTGTTGGAGTAACGTGGAATCGTGTTTTCGACGGATCGATCGATCGATCGGACGTTACGCGAGGCGAAAGGGCGCGCTCGACGTGTTCACCCTCTTCTGAGTCACGCCGGTAATTTTATTTTCCAGCGTACCAGGGAGGAGGGTGTCGCGCGTGGGAACGCGCAGGGTGCAAATTGCGGCTGTACATTTTCGGGGTTGACGCCGAGGGAATCGTAAAATTCCGATAAATATTGATACCGGTGCTTCGGAGCAAGTAGGCAAACCTTCTATTCTGCGGAATCTCTTTCGAGTGATCGAAAGAAAGTGTACTGGAAATTTGCATACGTTTTCGGTTGGTGCTTTGACGTATAGTAGTAGATTTTGATTTTTTAGCAGGACTTTTATCCACGATTTGGAATTTTAGAAAACGAGTTTGAAATTTAGATACACTTCTGTTCGGTGCTTCGATGTAAAACAGTTGATTTTGATTTTTTGATGGGACTTTTATCGAAGGTTTCGACATTTTGAACACGTAAGATGGACATTTAGATACATTTTTTGTTGGTGACTCTCTGTTAACACGTTCCGTATTACACGTTCCGACTTTTTCCATCGGCCGCGGTACGGGAGTTCACGACCCCGAGGAACCCGAGTGCACGGGCCCGGGGGAGGGCGTACCGCTCCTCCCACCGGGTCCTGGTTGGTGGCCGCCCGCGCGGGGAAGCCCAGTCTCCTTAACGGGGGACGAGGCACGCCCCAGGTCTTTGCGCGGCGGCCGGGGCCGCAGGGCTGTCGAGGGGGGACTCGGC
>NW_017100231.1:3856333-3858913 GCF_001263275.1 Habropoda laboriosa
GATGGTACTTATTTATTTAATGCGCTAAAAACATATTTTATAACAAATTTAAGTCCGTAGAATATATTTCCACCAAAAGAATGAGGCGTTATACAAAATGCAGTACAGAACAAAACACATAAGTAATTAATGATTGCATATAATGATTGTTAAAGCAAGGAATGCATAAATGGCCTGAATGAAAAGTCGAGCAAAAACGGCTCGGCACGGAACGTGTTAAGCGCGAGGTTCAAGTGCAGGGAAAAGCAGCAAGACGGAGTTGTACGGTGATAACACAAGCACAAACATTTATTGCAAAGAAGTTTCCATCGCACGAAGTATAAAACGTGCAACGCACGACTCTCTCCGAGAACAACTGGATAGTCAACCGAGGCGTTCCACGAGACGCCGCAGACCATCTGGGCGCCCGAGCGTCGGTAACCTAGAGAACTTCCTCTAGTCTAACACTCTCGTTGATGGTTTTGAATTTTAGAAAGCACAAGTTGGAAATTTAAATACGTTTTTGATTGGTACTTTAACGTACATATATTAATAGATTTTGATTTTTTAATGGGACTTTTATTGATGGTTTTGAACATAAGCTGGAAATTTCAATACGTTTTTAGTTGGTACTTTGATGTACATATATTAGTAGATTTTGATTTTTTCGTGGAACTCTCATTGACGATTTTGAAATTTAGAAAACGTAAGTTATTGGAAGGTTTGTTTTAATTTAAATGAAAAAAAAAATAAACATGATGTATAATTCGTTTGAATACAATTACTTTTAATATTCTCGAACAATTATCCCACTTCTAATGAAAATCTAAATTATTTCTACCAGCATCAAAAGTAAGAAAAAATGACTAAAGGGAGCTCTTATGATTTACATCTTGAATGAAGTTCATTCCAATGTCATCGACTCGAAACTCATAACGCCATAGATCGTTAAAAGCTAAAATTTAAAAAAACTTATTTTAATTTCCGAAAAATATCAATGACCTTAAAGATGATCTAGGTAGAACATTTTTCTTATCATCGCCAGATTCAAACCAAATTGACTCTCTCAGTCGTTTCTCTTTTACTTTTATTTTACTTTCACAAAAAGTAATTCAGCTACTCGTCATTAGTGACACACCCTATACATATTTATCACACAACAGTGCAAAGCAAACGTTCTAAACAATCCTCCACCGACCCCCACAGAAATTCCAAATCGGTCGATTAATCTCCTTCGAGCGACAGAAAACACAGACAAATCCTCCCAAGAAACTGTCCTCTTCCCTAACGAAAGAACATATTCTTGCAATAAATCCTCATTAATCGTTCGTTCCGCCACCGTACCAAAAGCTGTCCCGCCGAAATCGAGCATCACGATCGAAATAAATCACCGTCAATTTAATTCGCGGGTGTCGTTCCACCTGGACAACGAGCGATACACACAGGCAGAGAGAAAGGACTAACGATTTCATAGATATCAAACGATTTTTCTATACTCAGTACTCTCCGTTGAAAAAAAAAAAAAAAAAAAAAACAAAAGAAACCAGCGGATATTCTTCCGAATGAAAAACGATTCGTTTAATTCGTGACGCATCCCATCGATCAAAAAACGAAACATATTTGCTCCCCTGTTTCTCTCCTGTTTCTTTTTCTGAAAAGAAGAAAACAACCTAATCATGGAATAAAAAAAAAAAAAGAGGTTCAATTGACCGTGCCGTTTTAATTGACGCCGTGAAAGGGACCGCGGGAGCAAAAATGGGTTCGTCTCACCCCTATTTTCCACGAAATACGAACGAAACATTGAAAGTTAATCGACGCCTGCCTATCGTAACATTCAATTTTCAAGCTGGCTCGGAAGTTCGAACGATCCCCGTTTTCACGGTACTTACGTTTCATGCGATATTAATTCCTCCAACTTGCAACACACCCACCCCTGCCCGCCCATTAACCCCTAAACTTCAAGCTCCCGGTGAATATCTCATCTGGATTACAATTTTCCAACGTCGAGAGATGTTATAGACCTAATTTCGGTTCCCTCTCGTGCAACCTATTCGATTTTCATTCGGTTGCTAGGTGGGAGATTGGAGAAATGTGTTTTGGAGTTTGGAGAGGGGTGTGGTGGTCGAGGGATGATTCGGGAGATCTTTGGATTGGTGTCTCTCTTTGGGAAAATGGGAAAATTTGAATTTTGATTGTAAGAGATTTTTTAGCTGATTGTATTCCGAGTGTAAAGTGAAGTATTTAGGAAAGTTAGATGAGTTTGAATTTTTCAATTAGACAATTTTTCATTTTGAAATCAGTAGATTTTTCATTTTCAAATTGGATAAGTTTCAATTTTTAAATTAGATATTTCTCAATTTTTAAAGCAAATAATTTTCAATTTTTAAATTAGATAAAGTTTAATTTTGAAATTAGAAAATATTTCATTTTCAAATTAGATAAGCTTGAACTTTTCAATTAGACAATTTTTCATTTTGAAATCAGTAGATTTTTCATTTTCAAATTGGATAAGTTTCAATTTTTAAATTAGATATTTCTCAATTTTTAAAGCAAATAATTTTCAATTTTTAAATTAGATAAAGTTTAATTTTGAAATTAGAA
>NW_017100231.1:3859087-3871666 GCF_001263275.1 Habropoda laboriosa
TAAATTAGATAATTTTTCATTTTTAAATTAGATAATTTTCGATTTTTAAATTACATAAGTTTCAATTTTTAAATCAGAAGATTTTTCATTTTTAACACTTAAATTAGGTAATTTTCAAATTAAATTCATGAGAGAAATAAGTACAGTTTACATAAAAAATGGCTGCAGTGTAGAACACATTTTCGACCAATTTCTGCTCCCAATTCGCAGCTATGTCCAATTGAAACTCGCGAGTCAAAAATCACCGACAAAGTTTCTAACAGTAACAAGATACCTCTCTGTCAAAGGTGTATCTTAGACATTCCACTAAACGCAATACGTATTACACAAACGATGTACTTCAGCGGGAGTACAGCTGGCGATGATTTATATGACTAGCATGATGATCAGGGGATATAAAGGACCTCCAAGTGAACGTATTGTTCGATGTTTCTAATTGATAGCAATCTCCAGGGATCTGTGGTTGGCAGCCATTTCGGGTATTAGCCTTAGGGAGAGGAAGAATTCGCCGACAGACTGGATAGCGTAATTGGGTAAATTAATTGCTCGCCAAGTGAAGGATTCTCGTTCGAATTCTTACGGAAAAAAGAAATCTTCTTTTCCTTCTTTAGGAAACCTCTTGTGCACATTATCATATGGAATTAATTCTTCGAATTAAGAATTTCGTTTTATACCTACTTTTACCATCGTCGAATACCATTTCACCGAAATTCAGGTAGATTTCCACATCTCGCTATTAAATTATTACGCGTTCCTATCACGCATCTCCTTACACCCGAAACTTTACGAGCTTTCCCAGAAACTATTCAGACGCATATCTTACCTCAAAGGAAACTTCATATTCCAAACAGCCATTTGATCCCCTTCTTCCAAGTTCTACAGAACTTTACCACCGCTCGTATTTAAATCGTGTGAGGTTCGTTCCACGTAGGAATAAGGAGAACGATCTGAACTCTGTTCAACGTTTCGTTCACGAAATTAAAAATGAAATTTCTACGAAAAAAGAAGACTCACTTATCTAAAATTTGAAATTCTAACCTCAAAATGTATCCACGTTTCACCTGGTAACACACAGGCTTCGTAAACTTAAGGACTCGAAACTCTATTTACCGTTTCATTCACAAAATTAAAAATGGAATTTCCACGATTCCCGTGGAAATGGAAGATTCGTTTACCTGAAATTCGAAATTCTAACCTCAAAATGTATTCACTTTCCATGCGATAACACAGAAGCTTGAGAAACTTAACTTCAAACTCTATCCAACACTTCATTCGTAAAATAAAAAATTGAATTTTTATGATTGTCATGAAAATGGGAGATTCGTTTACCTGAAATTCGAAATTCTAACCTCAAAATGTATTCACTTTCCATGTGATAACACAGAAGCTTGAGAAACTTAACTTCAAACACTATTCAACATTTCATTCACAAAATTAAAAATTAAATTTCCATGAAAAGGAAGATTCGTTTACCTGAAATTCGAAATTCTAACCTCAAAATACGTCCACTTTCCACCCAATAACACACACGCTTCGCAAACTTAACTTCAAACTCTAACCAACACTTCATTCGTAAAATAAAAAGTTGAATTTTTATGATTGTCATGAAAATGAGAGATTCGTTCACCTAAAATTCAAAATTCTAACCTCAAAATACATCCACTTTCCACCCAATAACACACACGCTTCACAAACTTAACTTCAAACTCTATCCAACACTTCATTCGTAAAATAAAAAATTGAATTTTTATGATTGTCATGAAAATGGGAGATTCGTTTACCTGAAATTCGAAATTCTAACCTCAAAATACGTCCACTTTCCACCAAGTAACGCACACGCTTCAGAAACTTAACTTCGAACACTATTCAACATGCAATTCCCAAAATAGAAAATAAAATGTTTACAATTCACTCGAAAAGAAAGATTCATTTACCTGAACTTCAAATTTCTAACCTCGAAACACACAAACTCCACAAAGAACTCCAAAAAACAAGTGCATCACGAGTATCTTCTATCTTTAAGCATTTCCCAGGGCGTTACATCGAGTTCACCGCTACATCTCCGAACTTATTAAGAATTTCGAAACATTGCAGTGTTCGGTGGCGCGGCGTCCCGAGCTTATCACACCTCTCCCTTCCCTCCTCTCTCACTCGTGTCTCTCAAATTAAATCCCTGGCGAACTTTAAAGCCGCGAAATCTCGCCAAACTGAAAATTCCGTTTCTCCCTTCCTCCTGCTACGCACACACACGGTCCAAGGGATCAGAAGACGTGTGTGCAGGTGGAGAACCGGTGGTATTCTACCCTTATCAAACGCGATGTTATCGACAGGTATGTCAATAATTTTATGCCCGGCTTATCCCTCCCTCCGTTTTCGTTTTGGCAAAGCACGCACACTCGCAAACACACAAACACATACACACGTGTGTCGTGAACGAACGTTGCTCGTTTCCGCGATCGTTTCCTTCGCGAAACATTCCACGGCAACGTGTCAACAAGCAGCCGTGGCCTATTGCACCGACACGCGGATTGTAATACGCTCGGGGGCGATGATAAACGACTCCGCTCCGACGTCGATTCTCCGACACAGTCGATCAATCGAATCGTACACAGTCTTCTTAATACATTCGGGAAATATTGAATTCTGATCGTTTCATTTTCAGCTCGCTGTAAGGGTTGCTTTGTGTTGGGAGAAGGGAAAATAGGAGCTTCCACGTGGCGAGTGGAGAGCGTATATACAGGGTGGGCTGAGTAAAACGGCTGTGGTGATACGAGAAAATTTATTTAGGTCATTTAAATGAGTGCAGAGGGTGTGAATAGGATGGAAGACTCACTGGACATCCTGTGTATATTTGTGTTGTAATATACAGGGTGTCTTTGAAATTATGTCGCAACAGGGAAAAGACGATTTCTCGTAAAAAAATGGGAAAAAGGTGTAGGCGAAATTTTTGGAAAATGAGGCTTCCTTTTCGAGAAAAGTGACTGCAAAACTGGTGAGTATAATCTGGTGACGACTCCAATAATTAACATCACCTTCTTTCCTAATATTTTACATATCGCACCCCTGTGAGGAAAATGTCACAAGTCAAAAATTTTCGAAATTTACCATTTTAAAAAAACGTCGAAAGATGAACTGTAGAAATGCCCCAAACGAGTGAATTTTAGCTGACATATGTTTCACAACGCCATCATTTTCCAAACAGAAATCTTGTTTCCGCTTTCGTAAAAAATTTTACCTTTCCTCACCTGTGCGCGATATATCGAGCGGTAATTTCGAATCGCGCAGAATTATCAGTCCTCCCTATACCATCGAACGCGACGATAATTTCGAAACTACGAATAATCGAATCGCCGGAGTATTTCAAGCGAAATAGTACAACACACGTCGCTCGTAAAAGGGTTAATTGCAGTCAACAGCATCAGTCACCGAAAAGTGCAGTGTCGTTCACCGCTGACTGACGTAGCCAGCGTCGAATTTATTAGCAACAATTTATCAGCACTCCGCCTGCGAGAACAAATTGCTCCACAGGGATAAGCGCTCGATGATAGGATATTTGTTAAACGTTACCGGGGCAAAGCTTCGGCGAAGGTGAGCGCAAATATAGCAGAACCGTGAATTGATGCGCGAATGTCTACGAAAAATAGAGAAATAGCGAGAGAGTGGTTCATTTACAGATAGGTTATATCGATACGTTTCGCGGTTACAACAAAAAATCTAAAACAGTTATTAACGAGAAATAAATGGGTGATAAACGGTATTGTGGGTGGAAATGTTTCCGTTCGATGCGTATGCTTGGGGGAAATTGATGGAACGCGAAAGGGAAACGAATCAATTAACGGTAACAGATGAGAAACATACGAAACGCGACTGGTTAACAATTACACGACAGACTTTGGTAGAGAAGATTAGGAATATATATGGTGTCCTGTAAACAGTGGTAAAAATGGATACCAGGTGATTCTGCAGGAAAAAATGAATCGAAATTGAAGAATAAAATGTTTTCCTACGGAGCTTCGTTTTCGCGGAAAATCGCGTTAAATTGTTGAGCGAACGTCTGCTAAAAATTCTGGGAATATGTTGCGTAATAAATGCAAGTATATCACTGATGTTACATTGCTCGGAATAAGTAAGGGTGTCGAATTTTGTCTGAGAATTCAAAGCGAAATCTACTGTGAAATTCGTCGAGTTGAGACGTAATCGAGTACACACGTGCCCCACAGATGTTTCAAGCCACTTTTCTGGGGAAACTAAGCTTCGTATGAAAAAATTTTGTTCTTTATTTTCGATTCAGTTTTTCGTGCAGAACCATCACTGCTAATTACATGGAATTTAATTTTTTAATTTTAATTTAAATATTATTTTCAAAATTTCATTGCTTATACTTGTGGAAGTGTTTTAAAATAAAATGTTATCATCAACGTGCCACTCATTTTTAACGAAGAATTTATCCAGTAGTATCACTCAGTGATATATGAATTTTCTGAAAATTAATTAGCAGCAACCCCAAGAATTTTCGAAGCCAATTTTCTCCCTAAGTAAGACTCCTATCGAAAAAATTTATTACACAAGTTCCACTCATTTTTAACGAAGAATTTATCCAGTAGTATCCCTCAGTGATATATGAATTTTCTGAAAATTAATTAGCAGCAACCCCAAGAATTTTCGAAGCCAATTTTCTCCCTAAGTAAGACTCCTATCGAAAAAATTTATTACACAAGTTCCACTCATTTTTAACGAAGAATTTATCCAGTAGTATCCCTCAGTGATATATGAATTTTCTGAAAATTAATTAGCAGCAACCCCAAGAATTTTCGAAGCCAATTTTCTCCCTAAGTAAGACTCCTATCGAAAAAATTTATTACACAAGTTCCACTCATTTTTAACGAAGAATATATCCAGTAGTATCACTCAGTGATATATGAATTTTCTGAAAATTAATTAGCAGCAACCCCAAAAATTTTCGAAGCCAATTTTCTCCCTAAGTAAGACTCCTATCGAAAAAATTTATTACACAAGTTCCACTCATTTTTAACGAAGAATATATCCAGCAGTATCACTCGGCGATACATGAATTTTCCAAAAATCAATTAGCAGCAAGGAAGGCTAAAAAAAAAACGAACGTCTCCAGCTAACTAAGAAAACGGTGAAATTTTCCACTTTCCGTTAATACATCCGTTCGTTCCGATCCGAAGCGGAATTGAATGGACAGAAAACGGCCAGAGTAATCCATTCCCATCGGATCACCCCGTGTGCATGTAAATTGTTCGGCGCGGCGCCGCATGAAACGCAGAAATATATTTTCATTGGGTGGAATCGATCATCCCCCGATATCCGGTTCGGCTCGAGTCAAAGTTAGGTTCTGGACGCGCGTATGAAATATTGGTTTCACGACTACGCCGTAAATCACCGTAATCCTATTTTTAGTTGATAGGCGTGGAAAAGTTGCAGCCTGTCATCAACGCGCGATAAATTACTCGTCCAAGAAGTTCCTTTATTTTTTTCTCCCTCTTTATGTCTCTCTGGCTCGCATAAAGGCAGAACTACAACACGCTCCCACTCAACTTTCGCTCCCGACGTTACTCACAGCTGCCGCGATCAATAATTAACTCGGAATTGTTTTCAGCGGTGAACAGGGGGAAAAAGCTAGTTACGGACAGTTCCATCTAAATATTCCTGGCGAATTAATCGGGAATTTATCGGAAGGTGTAATTATAAAAATTGCGGAGTTAAATGGTTTCTTGAGAGACTTGAAAAACGACGGTTCGATTGAAAGTGTTCTCGGCGGTTCGCGAATCATTTATAACGATGTTAAACTGGATGATTAATTTGTAATTGATTAATAAGTGGAAGCGTTAAAACGAGCGATTTGTTTCTTTTAAGATGGGTATACGAAACCTGGTATCTTGCATGTTATGCTTTATTTTAATTGTAGAATTTTTGAAATTACAGAAATTATAAAATAAACTTGGTATTTTGCATATTATATTTTATTTCAATTGTGGAATTTTTGAAATCCTGGTATTTTGCATATCTTATTTGTTCCTTTATGAGCTGTGATATTGTACGTTTGCCAAACATTTGAATCATCTTCTGAAGCATGGAGTGGTAATTGAAGTTCCTGAAGAATTTGTCGAGGGATGAAATGGTGAATGGAAAATATTTCTTCTCGATGGTGAATAATATAGTATTTAATTGAAAAATGAGACACATATGTGAATTATTTATTTTCCACTAACCCAACGGAATAAGTTTAAAATGATCCACAGTCCAATTTCTACCAATAAATTTGTCTACTCTCAAACTTCGAATTAAAAAAAAATCCAATAACCATAGAAAATTAAGTTAATCGTCTACAATAATTTTTTTAACTAACATCACAGACTATAATGACGAGAAACTATAAGGGCACACTTCTTCAACATCTCTACAACGCGTCAGAATATTTATAGCGTCTAAACACCTTGGCGAGCGATGGAGCTATTTAAACAGCTGATCGATCCCCTAATTATTCGTAGCAGGCTGCTTAACAGGATAGAACGTACATGCAATTTACCTTGCCGAGCCATTAATTTTTCGACCAGGGTTAAACTCGCTACATCTTACTGGTCCTGTAACGCACACGTTTCGTCCCATCGATTAAGCGTTTTACCAATCGAGACGATTTCGCCCATTAACGTTAACAACCTAAGCTTCTAACGAACTAAAACGTGAACACACTGGGTTGGTAATTAGTACTAGGACAACCGGAACTGAACGTGGTGAGTTATTTCTCTCATGGTGTATTCAGATGAGGCTGAACTTCGAAATTAGGATCGTTAATGGAAAATAAGTTGGTATGTATAATTGTTTCTTTATCTGAACAAAAGTCACTGTATGCCTGAACAACAGTATGTTAGTAATTTCTGTAATTCGAAGGAAGAAATCCGTGATTCTGACGAGTTTGGTAGTTTTAGTGTTAAATTGGAGAATTTTCGAAAAGCATTCCTTTTTTTTTTTTCAAAGTTTACCATTCGACTATTCTTTTTTTCGAAAATTTTGGGACATCAAAAATCACACAACTTTGAACTAGTGTTAAATTCAAGCATTTCTTTTTTTCCAAGTTTACCTTTGACTACTCTTTCTTTTTTTTAATTTTGGGACGTCAAAAACCACACAATTCTGAATTTAATCTTTTTTTCAAAATTTTCGTGGAATATACAATTTCTTTGAGAGGGGATTTGAATACTTAGAATTGTTTCATTGTCGAAATAAAAAATGATTTCGGTGCCAGCACCGCTTTGGGCATATTTCTGCAAAGTTTCACATTTTTTTCGAATTTTTGGGTTAGCAAAGTTCCTCTGTTAGCTCTCGATCTAGTAATAATAAAGCGATCGGATAATGAGGAGGAGAAAGCGAAAGATCCACGGAGGAATCATATCCAAGCAACCGAATCGCTTTTCCAGCGTTCTCAGCGAATTTAACCGCGTGATCCTCTTCGAAAATACCTTCTGTATGGCATTACGTTATTAATGCAGCCGCTGGTGTATACAGGGTGGCCCATGAGAAACAGAGAAAATTTTTAAACGCAATTCAAATGGATTCAAAAATATATAAAATACAAAAAGGGGCGAAAAATGAAAGAAAGTTTGACATTTCGTTAAAAATTTCAAACTAAAAAAATAGATAACTTTGACAAAAAAAAAACAAAAAAAAATGGCATTTAAATATATCAAAATTTTTCTCCCTTTGACACCATTCAAATTACACTAAAAAATTTTCTTCTACCACCGTAACAATTTAAAAAGCATAATCAGATAGCACGTTTCACGCAGCCCACCCTGTACATACGTAAAAACAGAAATCACAAAAGACTCGGCAAAAATTCAAGTTACACTAAAAAATTTTCTCGTACCGCCGTAGCAATTTAAAAAACCTAATCAGACAGCACGTTTCACACAGCCCACCCTGTATATACGTGAAAACAGAAATGACAAAAGATCGACGACGCTGACGAACAAGAGTAATTTCTGTCTGTACTGCAAATTTTACTTTCCTCGAAACCTATTAAACAGAGTAGCGAGCGTAAATTAGATAACGCCACCCGTTAGACGAGAGAGCGAGAGTATTACCTGTGTACGGCGTTTAAAAGCTTCTCGTTATCTATATTAACGAAATTTATCCCATCCTCCGGCTAGCCGAGATAAGCGCAGAGTCGAAGCTGTTTTATCAGACGCAGCAGACGATACGCGATTTCCTTTCGCTTTTTTATTTCTCATACTATACGCGGGCACCACGCTCCACCAGAGAATTGTGCCGTCTATTTTCGCGCGCTCTGACGTTCTATGTCGTCGATAACTCTTCTTTTTTTTTTTTTCCAATTCTGCGGTATAAATAGATGGAACAGTATCGTTTATACATAAACGTACGATCTGTTGCATTCGGTGAACAAGGGAGGAGTTGGGTAATCTCTGTTTGGTGGAGCAGTGATTATTATCCCTTTGCAATCGAGTGGCGACTGAGAAGCGAGATTAAATAATCGTCACTTGGTGAATAATTAACGAAGACAGAGAACAGATCTACGGGCATCCATAAATTTCTTCGCCACAGTGAAATAGGGAATACACTGAAGATTTAAATAAAACGGCACACTTCGTTTTCACGTTAGTTTGAAAAAATTGTTAAAGTATTGTGGTGACTGATCCGCCGGCGATCGGGTCCGACACGTGTCAGTGCGTGTGGTGCGTACCGGCGCGGCATGAGCGAAAAGCGAAGCGTAGAAGAGGCACGCGGGCCCCGGGCCCGGGACAAGAAGGCAGTTGAAGGTAGCGCGCCGAGCTGGCTATACGACAGAGTGTGTACTTTTTCCTAACGAATTGATCCCACAGTGTTCAAAGTGCCCGCGTGCGGAGATCCCCCGAGCGTAGACTGCTTTCTCCCCGAGAGCACGCGTGGCTTGGGCCGTTCCTTCCTTGCGCGCGTTGTACGGTTGCAGCATCCCGCTTAGATGTTAAATATATTGTCCTGTGTTTATTACGTCGAGTTGACTACCTTCTGTTCGACTACCTCGCCTAACTAAAAACCCAAGAAAAATTTCGAAGATCCGATTTGAAACCTTTTCTACAGAAAAATCACCTCCGAGTGCGAAGGATTAACACTGCGTTCCGCGGAGTTATAGGACTTTATATTATTATGGGCCGCAGGGGTGTCGAGGGGGAACTCGACATCCCATTGCACGCGGCCCGCGGTGGTGGCGTCGACGGTGTGGCCCCGTCGGCGCCTCGGAGTAAAAAGAGGGGGTCCGTCAGACCCCCTCCGGGATGAGCCCCTCCCTCATAACATCTCGAGGGAGGGGCCCGGCGTGGGGTGGGCCCGGTCGCGTTCTTCGGAGATCCCGGGCCCACCCCCGGAATGCCGAGGTTGGCCACCGTGGGGTTTTAGCCGGTATGAGTCCGGCACTACCCCGTCCCCCTCCCCGGAGGGCGGGGCGTCCATGAGGATTTCCCCACGTAAAAAAAAAAAAAAGGACTTTATATTATGGAATTTGTAGAAATGATAGAAATTATAGAATTTGTAGAAATTATATGATTTCAACTACTTTTCGAAATTAGAATCACACACGATTACCTGGAAATATTAGGAAATAAAGTTAGAGCCTTAGGCAGAGATATTTTCGGCAACATCCTCATTATGCACTCCTTAAACGGCCGCTCTAAAAGCCTTCGATGCTTCCGCATCCCGGTTACACTCACCGTATAGGCTCTAACCACTCTTAACGACTCTCTCTCTCTCTCTCTCTCCCCACTTTCTCTGTAGAATCGTTATTATTTTCTAAACAATTTCCTCGCACGTTTTACGCTTCAAAAGTTCCTTCACGCTCACGATTCTTAGGTTAAACTAGTTTCTACGTGAACGTCGCATAAAATCTCGTACTCTTCGATAACTTTGATCCTTTAATTTGGCAAATAACTTAAAAAATGATTATCCGATAATGATTAATTAACCTCGATATCGAATGAAACATTTTGCAAAGCTGCTATTTATTTGGTCGGTGTTTTCATTAAAATATTACTAAAAATAATAATTTCTCGGTATTTGAAATAAATGGTCGGTGTGCATCCAACTGCGATCAACTTCGCTAAAAGGTCTTCTATGATACTAAAAAAATATCACAACTCTATGGAAGGAGCAATTTTTAAAGCACCAACAATATCTAACAACTATTCGATTAATCGCTAAATTAATTCACTACTTCCTTTAACCCTTTGGTTACCACATGCCACTGTAACAGCTCTTTACCGTCCCCTCAAAAATGGCTAAACATCTTTTCAATCCCTTCAGAAGTGCTCCAATGCTTCTCAAATATTAGGTATAGAAATTCTTTTATAGAAATTTTAGGAACAAAGTTTCACTTAAAATAAAATTTTTAAAAATCAATCATCGAAAAAATTTGCATTACTATCGACCACCTTTTGCCATTTTTCTGGCAGCTTTCTGACACTCGACGGCTTCGAATCAACCATGTGAAAATGCACCCGGAAAGAATTCACTTCTCCACCTAACAAAAGTTCAATTTAAAAAAGACTGAAAACAGATCAACAATCAAAATAATTTCCATTACCATTAACAACTTTTTGCCAGTTTTCTAACACTTTGCAAATATCACCGCGATGGAAATTCGGTAATTTTAAATCGATCATGTGAAAATCCAATGGAAGAAAAATTCATTTCTATACCTAATAAAAGTCTCATTGAAGAAGAATGAAAACAGATCAACCGTCAAAATAATTTAGACTATTGACGCCTTTTTGCCATTTTTCTAACACTTTGCAAATACCGTCGCGACAGAAACTCTTTTAAATCAATTATGTGAAAATCTTCTCGAAAAGAATTCATTCCTCCACCTAACAATTACACAAGACACTTAACGCCACATTTACATTCTATCTGCACAGTACCCAAAGGGTTAAACAATCAAAAACACCTCGTCACATCTACCCAACGTCACACTTTTAAAATCACCGGAAAATTCCACATGCCTGAACTCCTCCATGACCTAATCCACCGATTGTCCACAGCCTCACGAACTCTCGAGGATGCATCCAATGACACATTCGAACTTCCACCGAAATCTCTTCACCGCCTCTATCCACCAGTTACAGCAACAACATCCGTGAGCCTCGCAGGAACCAACGATCACGCGTCCTCGTTAGGTTGTTTGACTGTGAAAAGGGGGAGTAGCGACGTAATCAGCGACGTATCGGCGCCACGAAAATTACATCGAGCTAGTGAAACACGCGAAATTCCGGCTACAAGATGCGCCAGAGAAAATCGAAACAAGGAGAGAGAGAGAGAGAGAAAGAGAGGCTGCATCAGCAAAAGTCCAGTGCAGGTGGAGGCGCCTCTTATTGACCGAGGCACTGCAGCTCTCTCGCTAATACCACCAGCCCTACTCCACACTCTTCAACATCGTCTCCCACTTTCTCCAACCCTCTTTCACTCTCCCTCCCTCTCTCTCTCTCTCTCTCTCTTCTGGTATCTGTGCTATGCTTCGAGTTAACCAGTTTTTCTAGCGTGTGCCCGAAGACCGGACAGAAAAATCCTCCTTGCACACCGAAGAAGAGGAGGAAAAGGGGATGAACGACGGAGGATCGAGGAGAATCGAGGTAGTGGAGGTGAGATGTGTAATGGTTGGAGGTTAGTGAAATTTGAAAGGATTATTCGTGACGAAGATTTTTCCTTTTTTTTTTTTT
The DNA here is from genome assembly GCF_001263275.1 of Habropoda laboriosa. Classification (NCBI taxonomy): domain Eukaryota; kingdom Metazoa; phylum Arthropoda; class Insecta; order Hymenoptera; family Apidae; genus Habropoda; species Habropoda laboriosa. The sequence goes on from NW_017100231.1 coordinate 3,870,817, forward strand.
AATCAAATTTAACGAACACGATGCGCTTATCGATTTCACGGGTGGTTATAGACGCCTGCTGACTCATCGCGGCTTCACTCCATGCAGAGTGGAGGGTGGATTCTGGGGGATTATTATTTTTTGGGGGGGTTTTTGGTGCTTTGTTGAGAAATGAAGTGGGGGAGAGGGAAGTTCATTTGGGTTTTGGGTTTTGTTGTTGTGTGGAAGCAGGCTTTGCTGGTCATGTTAGAAAGTACTCTAACTCGGAGTAGGGTGGGCGTAAAATGAATTGAACGTTTCTACGTTTCCACAATAATATATTTTATTCAAAGTCTGTATCCACGTTATTCGGGCGTCGTTCGCAAAAGCATACGTTAAGGGTCTCGAGAAGAGTGAGGTCGCGTCGTCCTGCCCATCCCCGTCCTCCCCCACGCGAACAGGCCCAGGGAAAGGCCCAAAGGGGCGGAGTCACCCCCACCGAGCGCGCTGGGCGTGGCTTCGAGATGCTCCCTTCACCGTCTTCGGGACGGATTTTCTCACAGTTATGCAAGTGGGAATTTGAAATGGTGAAAGAGGTAGGTTTGATGTGGAAATGTTCGTGAGAGTATCAATGATAAATTGCAAATTGTGTTAGTTAAGATTAAAGTTTATTCTTTATAGAATTAGAAACTTGAATAGGTGTTTGAAACTGCTAAAAAAATTTCTAGAACCAGTTAGAATAGTGTGGGATCAGAAATATAAATAGATGTTTATTTTAGAAAATATAAGAATAACTATAATACTATGACACACGCTTCTCGACTTTTCCAAACACACTGTCCCCTCATCCCTCGCACGCCGTACTTTATAGCCAGGCCCTTCGTGGGCCTCT
>NW_017100231.1:3871730-3878697 GCF_001263275.1 Habropoda laboriosa
TTACGATACTACAATAATAATAATAAATTAATAATAAATATTGAATACTTCTTCTTTTTTCTTTTGCTGCAGTATAGAGTAATGAATTATGAGACAGTCAGAATGAGATAATTTTCAAACTCTGTTAGGTATGGTTAGAATTTATTTTTTATAAAATTAGGAATCTGAATAGGTGCCTGAAATTGCTAAAATGATTTGTAGAACCACTTAGAAGAACTAAATTAATTTCGTAATTAATAATAAAAATTGAAGAATGACAGTATTGTAAAATAAAATATCACTTATCGTGAATTGATAAAAGCTTGATAAAAAGCTGTACCCAATAGATTTCCAAAGTATTAAGAACTCATCTACAATATTAAGTATTCCATCCCAGATTTTTAATTTAAAATCGAGCCAAGATTTCCACAATTTTCACGCCGCACATAGAGAGACACTAATACGAATCTCGGTTTCCGAAATGATCTCTACTTTCGCCGAGGGAAATGTGGATGAATAGAAGGAAAGTCTTAATGGAAACACGAAGCATAGAAGGCAAACCCTAATGAATGCATGAAACTTGGTTCTACGTGAACGAAGAATAACAAAAAAAAAAAAAGGTGGTTTAATTTTTCGAAGCTTACAGCCTCGCCTTTATTCGAGAATAATGAAACGTCCGCATGTTAAGCATAAGATTTAAGGGTTTTAAGGATAATGGAAAAGTTTTCTCCGTTTTCTATCACGCTTACTTAAAACTTCCCGTTAAATTAACTTTACCGATTGAATTTCTTACCTTTCTTACCGCAATACCATTTAAAACGATAATACGACTAAAATATGGAATTTAACACGTTCCGTATACGCCCCACACTGAACTTTCCATTCAGGCCGTTTGATATTTCTGCCTTTTCCTTCCGTCGACTTAAACTATGCAACTACGACGATAATTTGTTAAAACAAAAATTTCTCCTTTGCTCTATAGTGCACCTCAAACGTTACCTTTTCCTCGATAACCACGATTTTCGCAATCTTATAAATATTAGAAGACATACGACTTAAACTATGCAACTACGACGATAATTTGTTAAAATAAAAATTTCTCCTTTGCTCTATAGTGCATCTCAAACGTTACCTTTTCCTCGATAACCACGATTTTCGCAATCTTATAAATATTAGAAGACATATAGGGTCAAAAGTAAAACTGTTAGTCTCGACAGCGTGGGGTGTGTGTATAGGGGAGAGTCGTGCAGTACCGGCCACTCTAAGGTTTTGTACTATAACTTGGGCTAATGTTGGTGAAAATGAAATTTGAAAAAAGTAATTTGTAGTACAAAGGGTGCTTGATAAAAGGGGACAAATGGTTTTTCTTAAATTTTCTCGTAAAGATACATAATTGGTAGAAATAAAAAAGTTGTAATTTGCAGCGAACGAAAAATTGTCGTACAGTACCGGCCAGCTACTTAGTTGGTGGATTTTAAGGTCTAAGTAATAAATAATGTTAGTAAAAATCATTGAAAAATAGAATAGAACTTTTATTTAGGCATCGATATTTTCTTGATCCGTACACTCCACGTGAGCCCAACCATTGCAGCTACGAAAAATAACTTTTGTCGTAGGGAACACCAGCGTAAACGTTGAACGGCTTAGAACTCTGGTAATACTGAAGAAAAAATAATCTCAGGGCTACAGTATTCATTTGTTTTTCCATCAATAGTGCTGTCAACTAACAGTATAAGCGAGATCTAGCTTTGGCCGGTACTGCAAGTATTACTACGCAAAGGAATTTCGTTTAAATCGACCCACGCTAATCCTGGAAACGTGTTTCAAATAAAAGTTGAATGGTTTCAAAGACTCAGTATTTAACCTTGGTGCGTCATTCGAAAAGTAACCAAAATTCGGTCCCGCACGGAACTGCGTCCATCTGTGACGAATCGTAACGTCACCTGGTCTCAGGTGGTTTTCAAGTCCAGCGACATATTTCAGGTAGTTAGCGAACGGTGGTACCGTAAAGAAACTTTTCGACATTCACAAATTTCCATCTACCATATCTCTTTTTTACGTCTACCATAATTAGGTCGATCTATCTACCTGTGTCTTTCGTGAAATCGTAAAATTTCACTGTCTCGATATTTTTACACGAAACTTTCGCTGAAAATATAAAATAAAATTTGAAAAATATTTCAGTCAGACTCGACATAAGAATTTCCCCCTTCAGATATCATACAATGATAAATGATAAATTATAAACGATAATAAACCAAAGTTTCTTTATGCATTAATATTCTACCGAAAGTTAGGATTTTATAACTAATATTACGCTGAAATGTTGAGATAAAGGGAAACTACATGGTACTGACCGAGAGTGATCAAACTGACTGGACTATTTGGACCACAAAAAGTGAATGGAAAGAATAACAACTGAAATAATGTCAAACTAAGCTAAAAAGAAAGGGTTAATTTCACAAATTACCTCGTTTAAATATCGTCGACTTAATAAAGTTCGAATATTATTTCGTTCATAAACCTCCTGCAGCCTCGTAATCCTCTTTCACCAGCCACCATACGCAAACATAAACAAAACTCTCCTGAATCGATTCGATCTCAAAGGGGCGAACTTCCCCGCGTTACTTTATCAACGTCGAAAGAAACATGCTCGCGGTGGCTGGATCAAAGCCAGCCAACTTTTATCGATGCACTGATATCGAGTCGTCGTTGGTACTCCTAATAAAAGCGTAACGCGCGCCTTTTAAAGCGGCCGCGGGAATAAGTCGCGCGGAATCGTCGAATAAACAAGTAATTTCATCTTGTAAAAAGCCAGCGAAGAGAGAGAACAGTCGGTGGAACCTGTATCTTAACGACGGCGGCGACGATATTTTTCGTCCGGTTGGTGTGAAAAGCGGTGGAGAAATTTGTCTCGGTGTGAGTCGTTGCCCTTAAACGGTCGAAAAATTCCCGAGAGGCGAGAGAGAGTGGTGGACGTGGACCGTTGCCAAAAATTTCGATCGTTATAGCGCTATTACTCAACGCCGTTTCTCCTCGTGTTCAGAGCGGAATTTCGCGGCCGCGGAGTGGCTGCAGGTATCTGGCGCCATTTACAATTCAGTCGGGTCGTTTCGATCACGGGAAACCACAGAGAAATAATTTTTTTTTTTTTTTTGTTTTTTGGGGGGAGAGGAGGGTGAAATGGGATTTAACGACTGCAGTTTTGGTGTAAATGTTGCGACGGTGTGGAGGATAATGATATTAATGCACATATATTACTAATTTTTCAATTTTTGTGATGGAGGGTTTTTTATTTAGCTTTGGATCGCTCTTTACCGCTAGATCACTATGAATTTGGTAATACACGTATATTCCTAATTTTCCAATTTCCAAATTTTCCCATTTCCAAATTTTCCGACTTCCAATTTTCTTAAATTTTCCTAACACAGGATTTTTTAGTTATCCCTAGATCGCCCTTTATTGTTAGATCGCTCTGAATTTGGTAATGCACATATATTCCAAATTTACCAATTTCCAAATTTTCCAAATTTCCAATTTTCCAAACATAGAGTTCTTTATTTATCTCTGGATCTCTCCTTATCACTAGATCACTCTGAATTTGCTAATGCACATATATTCCTAATTTTCCCATTTCTACATTTTCCCATTTCTAAATTTTCCAATTTCTAATTTTCCTAACAAAGGATTCTTTATTTATCCTTAGAGCACCCTTTATCACTAGATCCCTCTGAATTTGCTGATACACATATATTCCTAATTTTCCAATTTTCTCCAATTTTCCTAACACAGCGTCCTCTACCAAATATTTTCAACAATCCTAAACATCTCTCCAACTGTAATTCGTTCAATTGTTAATAACGCAATAGTGCTGTACGAAAACAGCAGCCACTTAAACGATCACCGAATCAACTATAAACAAATTGAATTTTAATCCACCTACGAACCAGATTCCACGAAAATTCCAATGTAACTATCCTCTCATTAACGTCGCGGAGAGCACAAACGCTTCGTTTTAATACCCCCCCGAAGTGAAGTTTAAATAGCTGCTTTTCGTTCACGCGTCGCTGCCAGAGAGTCGTTCTTCTTCGACGATAAATTACTATTTACAACGTTTCGCACTCCTACTCTTTGCAAGAATTCTCCCATCTCCACCAAGCGAGAGCTTCCTTCGACGCTTTTTTCGCCCCTGAAACTTCCCTGGTAATTTACAGTAAAAAGTTTCCACAAGCAAATAGTATTTTTCGCGAGGACGTTTCAAAGGGAGCGAAGAAATTTCAAACGGGAAACCCACTTTCTTCTCTGTGCAACGTTTCTCCCAGAAGAGAATTTTCTATTTCATTAGAGAAAGAGAGAGAGAGAGAAAAAAAATTAGAGATTTTTATCGTCGCGAATGTGCAAGTGTCTGAAAAAATACACGGCCTAACGAGATCATGCGCGGCCACCAGCCTAACTATATACCGAATCGAGAGATACCGTACTATTTGCACAGCGAGATTAGCGCGATTAAGCATGTCGTATCGAAAGCAATTTCGCTTATCGCGGCAATTTTTCTTCCTCGAGATACGAGAGCGCCAGGCTACGCTTCCCGAATACCAGGTCGACGAAAAAACCCAGCGAGAAACTACGCGCTAAGTGAAATATTAACCCTTTCACTCCCACCAGTAACCTCGTTTCTATATTTTCCACGTACACTTTTTTCCAAAAAGAAACATTTGCAGGTTATACTCGTTGCTACGAAAGAATTCGAGAATCGACTTGAAAAAATAAGTAATCCATAAGTCGGCTTATCACTGCCATATCGTTCTTCGCGAAATTTCACTTGAAGTTATAATAATAGTCACAGATAATAGTGTTACCTTCGAGTCGATGTTTCCAAGGCTTCTTAGTAATAATGTTAGACAGCAAAGTGAGAGAAGAAAGTTTTAATAAATACGAAGTAATGATGGATCGTGTAACAATGAGGGATAATGATGGATTGAGATTCAGAGCTATTCATATTCGTATATCCGGCAAGAATTTCTTCATGAATTCTTGCTTCCATATTTCTTTGATCGCTCATCGGATAATATTATATCTAAACCCAAATATTGCAATAAACATACCGAATATCTCGCAAAACAATCACGACAGAATTTTATAATTATATTTCGAGGATCGCTGAGCCCCTGTGTCCTGACGACCCCTACATTTCGTGTAAGGAGGGTTGCTCGTCTACGGGGATATTTTCCAACATTAATAATTAAAAAACGAAGCCTTGAACGCAATTTTGTCACTCTTGATTTTCTTCTTCTGTTATCATGTAGAATCACTTCTCAAATTTTCTACTCTTACTGATCACTCACTCTGTGTATAACATCACAAATACTAAATTTACTAATTATCGGTAAAAGTGTTCCGAGCATCTCGACAATATGACTGATTAAATAGGTCGATTCTCAGGTGTTCTTCACACTTTGATAATTTTAATCATTCAATTCCAATAGTTCGAACTCGAAGAGCGTGACGAGGAGCGATCGTTAGTGGCGCGTCGCGAAATGAACGATGATTAATTACCCGGTCGGTGTTGTAATAACCAACGGCGTACACCTTAATTCCGCCTACTAATTAGCCCTCATTGCAACGACTGCGTGCTCTCATTGTTTCTAACCTGGCAGCGATTCGAGCTAAGCGGCTCGCTTTGGCCGAACGCGGAAACCTTGTTACGTTATATACGTGGGAGTAATTAATACCGGACTGGTTGAAAGCGGTAAGTAAATCGAGCCCTTCTAGGCTGTATTCCGTTTCATCGATGTCGTAAGAACGGTGAGTCGAAGAGACTATACGTGCGACCGCCTGGCTTCCGTTGACCGATTTGATTCGTTAATACGTATTATTGTTCTTTGATCAACGAGTGCCTATGGCTTCCTAGTATTACCGATTTTACGTAACCCTTTTCGTTACAATTGCTTTTTATTCGGTTGCCGTTTAAACCGTCGTAGGCAACCTGGGTCATTTATGACCCAAGCGAAATTCCACTCTTGCAACGCTTCGAAACGAATTTTTATTGAAGAAAATTTTAAACATTCGACTTAAGGAACGATTGTGTGATGTAGTAGAGACTTTGACAAGTATTCCAAAATATTTTCAGGTTTCAAAAATGTTTAGAACATTTTATTACAAGTGCTTTTATTCTAATTTTAGCAATCCGGGTCATTAATGACCCAAGCGAAATTTCACACCTGCGTTTCTTCGAAACGAATTTTTATTAAGAAAAATTTTAAAAATTCGACTCAAGAAACGATTGTACAATACGACAAAGACTTTGATAAGTATCCCAGAATTTTTTCAAGTTCCAAAAGCGTTTAGAACAGTAAAAAAATTGGACTTAGAATCGTTCGAAAAGAAGATACAAGATATTACGTTGGAATTTTGAAAAGATGAACTCCCCAATATCATTATTATCGCGTTTCACGTTCTCTATCAGGATGCAATCAGAACTTCTAATCGAACACAGCACGTGTCATCGTTGTCCTAATTCCGATCGTACGCATAGTACATTTCCGTTCGAAATCCGCGGTTTCTACCCACGATATTATCTCGATAAGCGAACTGACCTCCAAACTGCTTCGAATATGATTTGATAACGGAACGGGTTCGAGGACTGCAATACGTGCACGCGTGCAATTCCCCCGCTCTATTGCTCGAGAAACACGACCGACGAATATCTCTCTCTCCTCTCGACCAACCTGTTACCGGAAACCGCAATGAATTTATCGAGTTAAGACGCAGTTATGTCATCGCTGTCCCAGACGTTCAAACCGAATGCGTGCCGCGTTTCTCTACCGCGAATCTCTCGGCAATTTTCTAATTGAAACGGGAGACTGGAGAGGATCCTCCTACCAATCGTCCAAGAACAAACTTCACGTTCGAGAGTTGTTGCGTGCTAGCAATCTCGCGATTAATCGTTGCGAACGGTGTTAAGAGAGTTATTTATACGGTGATTCTG
>NW_017100231.1:3878744-3879417 GCF_001263275.1 Habropoda laboriosa
AAATATCGTTATCGTCGTGAGTACTTTTTAGTTAAAAATTTTAGCGTGCACTTTGGTTCGTGAGTGTTATATATTGAGACACTAATGTGGAGCAAAGTTAAACAGTCGATGCAAAATTATTAGGACTGAAAAAAGTATCGTTGGTATTGCGAGTATTTTATAAGTGGAATTTTTAGCGTATAGTCTTCTTTATAATTATATTAGGACACTAATTTGAAGCAAACTTGAAGTTGCAGAAGGAATCGTTTGGATGTAGAATCGTCAAAACTTTTCCTATCGTCGAAAAATTGTGACAAATTTCAAATTTTGAAAGATGGTGCATTTATTCGATAATATCTGTTTGATAGCATTGACAAGTCAAAGGTGACATGACCTCAGGGGCCGCGACTGACTTTTTCCATCGGTCACGGTACGGGAGTTCACGACCCCGAGGAACCCGAGTGCACGGACCCGGGGGAGGAGGCACTGCTCCGGTTTAGTGGCCGCCCACGCGGGGGGCCCCGCCTCCTTGACGGGGGACAGGGCACCGCCCGGGTCTTTGCGCGGCGGCCGGGGCCGTAGGGCTGTCGAGGGGGGACTCGGCAGCCCATTGCACGCCCATTGCCGGCGGCGCCTCGGAGTTGAGAGGGGGTCCATTTGACCCCCTCCGGGATGAGCCCCTCCCTCCTCGAAC
>NW_017100231.1:3879482-3886388 GCF_001263275.1 Habropoda laboriosa
TTATTTTAGAACGTCATTAATTATAGAACGTCACCTTTCTGTAAAATATCGAAATTAAATATTTTGCAAGATGTTATCTTTCTGTAAAATATTGAAATTAAATATTTTACAGTATGTCATCTTTCTGTAAAATATTGAAATTAATAAATATTTTAGAGAATGTCATCTTTCGACCTCTACACTCCCCAGAAACAAACTGTATAATTTAAAAAATTCTCCAGAATGGAGAGAGTCCTTCTTTCGTCCTGCAAATTCACCCTTTGAAATTTCCAAAATCTTCACATTTTCCCAGAAAAAGGTACCAAGTAGCGCCAGAAAAAATGACGCTCCATCCCAGCAGTTTCTTCTGCAGTTAGAAACAAAATGGAGGAAAAGAAGGAAGAAAAAAACGTGATCAGAATAAAAACGTAAATGTAAATAGGAATCGAGGAGCTTTCAGCTACTATTTGCGCTGCCACTTTTTTTTTCCTCGACACGTGACACGTGTTACAGTTGGCAAATATTTTCGTAGCACTTCTCTGCTAGCAACGAGCGTTCGATGCCTCGAAACGAGCACCACCGAATCCGAAACTTCATGATCAAATACGCGGGCAAGCCCGCCTGTACACGAAAGACACGACTGTGCACAATATATCTGCTAGCTTATAAATATCGAGGTAAATGTCGCTAGAAACTACCTGGCCATGTTTTTTCTTTTCTTCTTTTCTACCTCCATCTCGACGATCGTCCACGAATTTTCCTTACTTCGTTTTTTTTTTTCGCTTGCGTGGATGGATAAACGAGAGTTGGTTTGTTGCAATCAATTACGTGGATTACGCAGCGCGCCTAAGCTCCACCCTCGACAAGTTTAAATCACTAATTAGCTCGGAGAACCGAGGGATGAATCCGCCCCGAGTGATTTCGGCTTCGTAATTTTGATCACAAGTGGAAATGTTTGGAAATACGTTGCTCCACCGTTCGAGAGGCTAATTTTGTTTTTCCTTTTGTTTTTGTTTTTTGAGGTGAGAAAGGGTGGTTTGCGGCTGGATTTGAGTTGTCGAGTGCGAGACGTGGATGTTTGGAATAGCGATTTTGGTCGCAAGTGGAAATGTTTGGAAATACATCGCTTCAGAGTTTCAGAAATTAATTTTTTATTTTTGGGGGGAGAAAGGGTGGTTTGTGGCTAAATTTGAGTAGTTTAGTGTGAGTTGTCAATTTTTTAAATAATGATTCCAATCACAAGTGGAAATGTTTGGAAATACATCGCTTCAGAGTTTCAGAAATTAATTTTTTATTTTTGGGGGGAGAAAGGGTGGTTTGTGGCTAAATTTGAGTAGTTTAGTGTGAGTTGTCAATTTTTTAAATAATGATTCCAATCACAAGTGGAAATGTTTGGAAATACAGTGCTCCAAATTTCGAGAGATTCGTTTTTTATTTTCTGGGGTGAGAAAGGGTGGTTTGTGGCTGGATCTGAATGGTTAAGTATGAAATGTTGATGTTTGGAATAATGATTTTAAATACATTGCTCCAAAGTTCGAGAGACTAATATTTTCTATTTATTTTTTTGGGTGTCGAAGGGTGGTTTGTGTCTGAATTTCAGTAGCTGAGTGTGAGTTGTCAATTTTTTAAATAAAGACATCGACCTGATTCTCCTCGTGAAACGCCTCATTACTCGAAACCGATCCGGCCAAATCTTCATCAACCACGAAATGCAACAAACAGGTATCCATTCAACGCCTTCAGAAACGTTTCCTGAAATAATTCGTCCAATCAACGACAAATTACACCGGACGCGTTTCCAGCTCGCAGCAACGTTCTCACAATTACGAAACAGATCGCTATCGTTCTCCGCCAGTCTTCGACAATTATCTTCGACGTTGACAGAGAACGTCCAGATCACGCGGACACGTTTTAGCCGCGTTTGTTTCGCGCGAGGAGAGCAAATAATACGAATCGTCGATCGTCCAATTAATTACTGGCCACTGACGTGTGTGTGTGCGAGTGTCGGTGGATGGAACGGGCATAAAATTGATCCGGTGGTCCCAAATGACTGTCAACGAGACAGTCTTTCGAGTCACGGAAATTGCGCTGACTGATTACGGTGCCCAGGCGACGGTTTAAATCCCCGAGAAACCCGTGAGCGCGCGAATCCGTCGATTTTTCGAATCACTCGTCGACTCTTTATTAGTTTCGTCAAATCTCTCTGAATCGAATTTTCGACTTCTTTTCTTTTTTTGCTTTCTTTCTCTCCGCGAATGGCCGGTCGAATTTTCGCTTCGAACGAAATTGTGTTGATGTTTAATGGAGTTCTGGTCGATCGCCGCGGAGAAGAATTTAGATGGAGAATGGATTATTCTATATAGGGTGAATCTTGGGTGGAGAAATATTGTATAAAGAATTTTTGGACGATTTTTTGCTGTTAATAGTAATTTATAATTTAAGAAGTGCCAATTTTCATTTTTTCGCATAAACAGACTCTGTAGACACAGTATTTTTATAGTGTAAAATATTAGTTTCACACTGGAGAGCAAATTAATTTGCAAAATGCAAATGTTAAACTGCTTTTCCTCTAAAACTCATATTTCAACCCTTTGCGGTGGAAGGTGCGAATTTGGATGGAGAATGGAAGATTATTCTAAGATCATTTTAGGCGGAGAAATGCGGCATATTATTAACGAAGGAAAGAATTTTTGGACAATTTTTTTGGTACTAATGGTCAATTTGGATTTTCTCGCATAAACAGACTGTAGGCGCAGTATCTTTATAGTGTAGAATATCAATTTCACACTGAAGAGCAAATTAGACTGCAAAATATAAATTTTGAACTACTTTCCCTCTAAAATTTCTATTTTAACTGTGTCACTTAATAGAAATAAGAATTGTTATTTTACAGAAAAACCTGGTTCTTCGTTTCGTATCACAGATTACTGGAATTATCAATGATCAATTATCGACACACTTTCGAAGAGTATCAGTAGCGTAAAAGTACACACACACCGTTTTGATAAGGTATCTTCTAACGAGTCGTTCATTTCCACTCTCAGCTGGGACAGAAATAAACCGCTAACGACCCCCGCGTTGGGTTTATAACTCGTTGGAGACAGTGGCGTGCCTAAAATCTGCAAGTGAGACACGAACGCGAAGGCTGAAAGGGTGGAAACCTTTGAGGAGAAAAATTCTCAAACGAGACATCTGATAACGTCGAAATAATTCTTCAAATTAGCGTCCCCTTTTTTTGGTTTCTAAACAGACAGACTTTTAGATAAGAACGGTGACATTTACAGGGAATGATAAAAAGAGAAAGAAAAATTCCCTCAAGCACAATTTCGAACTCCTATAGCCGCGAGAATTGCAACAACTTTGGAAAAGTTTCAGTCTCGAAGGTAAAATTTCGATCTTCCATTGCTAAGGAAATAACAACAAAAGAATTGTACGAACGAGAATAGAGAATGTTTGTAAAGGGTGACTGACAAGTTTCGAATGTTAGAAGCGCCGGAGAAAAGAATGTTCGGATCGAGTGCTTGGGATTATTTGTCTCGCTGCTGCTGGCGCCTATAGGCGGTTCGAATATTTTCTCGCGCTGTGACCTTGGCGGCTATAGGCGGCGCGAATATTTCTTTGCGCTGTGCTCGTGGCGACTCTTGGCACGCTTTCACGTTAATTCGAGCCTTAATGCACTTTGCGCTTCTGCCGTAATTTAATAAAGTGACAAATTTTCAATTCAGGTTTTAAGCTGTAATTTAGATATTTTCTGGAACTTTTAAATTTTAATTTTGGAATTTAAATCTGAACGCTTTGAAATTTTCGTTCTGGAGCTTAAATTTAAACGCTTTAAAAGTTTAATTTTGGGATTTAAATTAAAACGCTTGAAAATTTTAATTTTGTAACTTAAACTTAAACACTGAAATTTTATTTTCGGAATTTAAATTGAAACGCTTGAAAATTTTAATTTCAAATTTTGTTCACATTTCGAAACGCCGAAGCAAAAAGTTTTGCGGCCACGATTCAGCAGCCACATTTCTGCGTGTCCTACTAAATCCTGTTTTTTAACCACGAATCTTTCAAATTCATACGACGAATTTCGTTCTAATTTCTTCGAAAATATTCCAAACAGGTTTCCCCCGTGACCGTCGCGAGAATTTGAAAATTTCGTGGTCAGTGGAGGAAGCATGGAGACGATCGATGAATTACGCCTGAACGTCCCACGAACGACGAATAGAAACGAACGATGACAATAGGCAATGAATTCCATCGGTCGATCTCGCAACACGTCGAATCTGCATTCCCATTTATATGGAAATTACGAAATCGCGCTTTTGTCCGATCAATTAGCGACGATCGATCGACGGTGGGGGCGAGGCCGCGCATATTATCTACGGTGATGGTCAGAAATTCGTTAGCCGCGCGGCGTATAGCGAGGCGGTAATAAGGATCCGGCGATATCAGGTGTGGCGGAAGAGTGAAGTCGTCCGGTCGACAGGTGGAACGAATCGCACTTTGAAAATTAGTTTCGAGAACGAGTAACTTTTCGAGGCAACTGTTCGTAGAACGGTCGAGAAAAATTGTAGCAGTTTGAGGGACGGGAGTTTAAAGTGTATTATTTCGTGAAGATGGATGCTGGATAAAGAGGATACTTTTTTACGTCAGTTTCTGTGTTTCAGAATTTTATTTCCAAAAAATTGAAATATTTTTTGAAATATTTTTCTGAAATACGTGAAATTTTCTTCGAGGTGCTTTCTTGATAAATTGTGAATAATTTGGTTACAACATTTTAGAAATTCTGGAATCTTTTCGAGATACTTTTTGAACAAATTATCGAGAATTTGGCTCCGACGCTTTGGAAATTTTGAAATAAATTCTAAAATACACGACATATTTCGGGAGGCACTTTTTTAATTAATCATCGAATATTTGGTTGCAACATTTTCGAAATTCTAAAATAGATTGCAAATTTTGAAATTTTTAAGTACGTGAATTTTTTGGAGACACTTTTTGAATAAATTACGAATATTTGGCTCCAACAGTTTCGAGAAATTCTGAAATACGTGAAATTTTTTGGGAGATATTTTTAACAAATTATCGGATTCTCGGTTCCAAAATAGAAATTTATTTAAGCAAGGTCTAGACCTCGTGGCGACAGCCTTGAGGCAGAATAAATTTTCCTTATCGCGTGAAGGTAAACTGGATTACTATTTCCATGAAATTATCGGTAGATCTTTCTAAAAGTTTCACCCAGTCACAGTCAGAATTCCTAAATAGATAAATTACTAAGCTTGAAATGTTGGTCACCAGAATAACGAGTTAACTCATGTTGCTCATTTAACATATTAACCCTTTACTACAGACTTCTGTATTTAAACTGTCGCCATAAACTTGCAATCCCTACAACTACTTGCCAATTTCATTTATTAAATCACTGTATTATAATATTACCATAATATTTGTTTGTCAAAACTTTTACAATATTTTACAAAACATGATTTCAAATTTACAATATTTTTACAATATGATTGTAAAACTTTACAAAACATGTTTACTAACTTACATACAAAATAAGAATTTTTTTTTTTAGTGTCCTTTTTTATCAAATACATAGTAATTATGAATAATTGTGGATAATACCAACAGTGGGTAATTATTAACTGTTTTAACGAAAGAGGGTAACTGAGATTCTAAAATGCACAAAATTCTTTCGCAAGATACTTTTCCAAGTGAACAACTAACTAACACAAATTCTAAAATACAAAATTTTTATTTAGCACACAACAAATCCCCCAAATTGCAACAGTAAAACGAAAATCCAGACTCTGCTCTGTAATCAAGCATTATAGACAACAAACTCCAAACTAAATCACACAGCGCAACAAAATTTGCACAATAAAAAAAAAAAAGAAACCTCGCATTTCCATTCGTCGTATCGAATTAACCTACAAATTGCATTGGACAAGAACCTCGAACCGACCTGTAGCAAAAACGCGTAGCTAAATCGGGCAGCGCAAAACAGGTTGGAAAATCGAACTACACCCCATAGCTCCGAGTTAGATCACGGTTCGTGATATTGTAACGAAATATAAAAGCGGAGTTGCGTTACGTTCCGTAAAATTGATTAAAGCGCAGATTCAACCGGTCAGTGGAGCACAGTAGCGATATTTCGCGCTGACGGGAGAATTACGATCGTTTGGAAGTGAACGCGCGACGAGAAAGCTGATTTTACTGGATCGAGTTCGTTTGGAAATCGGTTATCGAACGGGACAACGAGATCACGTCGCGGGGATGTTTCATAGGCGCGCGGGTGTGTGTGAATAGACGCGAAAGGGAGGCGATTCTCGTTTACATTAATTATCAATCGGTAAAAACCACCGTCCATCTCGCTCGCGCCGCCCGCGCGACGTCCATTGTCCGCGTGATTAATTGTGCGTGAACGTAACAAAAGCCGATTCAACAACGGTGCACGGCCTGGTGGCATAAGCCGCTGGATACCGCACGATGGATGACAGCATATGTACGTGCAAACTGAACTCTGATTTTACAAAGATGCAAAATTCCCGTGGAACAAAGGGGAGATATTTTCACCGCTTCGTTCTTTGTTTGAAATTCATGCGAACGACGGGAGAAACGATTGCGATCCGTTGCGAGGTGGTGTTGAGATTTTTGGAGAGTGTGTTGGAGATCAGGGGAAGGTGTTAGAGTGCAGTGTGATAAGAGGAAAAAATGAGCACAAGGTGGAAAAATTGAGGTATCAGAATTAGGGTAAATTTTGCACATTTTTTTAACGGAAGAGTGATCCAAGTTTAACTAGATGATTTTCAGGGGTAAATGGGAAAAATAAATGTGTGTTGGAGATTAGAGAAAGATGTGAAACTATAGTGTGATAAGAGGAAAAAATGAGCACAAGGTAGAAAAATTAAGGACTGAAGATTTTGCACA
>NW_017100231.1:3886615-3891443 GCF_001263275.1 Habropoda laboriosa
AAATGAGCACAGTTCAGAAGAATTCAGGGCTAAAAAGGAATGATCAATGGCAGATTTTTTCAATAAAAGAATTATCCAAGTCCAACTAGATGATTTTCCAGGGTAAATAAATGAATTTTTCTTTGGGAAAATGAAGCAGAATCCACACTCATTTTATTCAAATAAAGTCTAGCCTATAAAACCACATTTTACATTAATAAAATTTGCGAACAGACTTTTCAAGAATAATTACTGTAACCCATTAAAAAACAGAAGAAAATTAAATTTCCGATCGTGTATAATAGGGGCAGTTTACAAAGTCTGTTTCTCGAATACCACAAAATTTTGTTTATTTTTTCCATACCCTTTTTTATTAAAATAGCACATCAAAGTCTGGGCTGTAAAAACAAATTTCAACTTCATAAAAATTACGAACGAACTCTAATAATCAACTTTCATTTAACTGATTATAAGAAAGAATACTAAATTCTGAATCGTCCATAGAGAGTTCACAAAGTTTCTTATTCAAATTTTGAAGATTATCGTTTTTCTGACTATAATCGTTTTTTCCTCCTGAATTCTTCAATTGTCAAAAGGCAAAGGGAAAATTCTATTCCCAAGCTTCTCCTTATTTTTACACAAGTAATCACTTTATGCAAGAATTATACCATCTCCTCCTAACTCGCTCTGTACAAGCAAGACAGTAAAACATATACTCGCGACGCCAATCTACCTAACACAATTTCCTCCCAGAGTAAAATTAAAGAAATGCAGCAGGCAGGCAACACAGGCCATGTGTGTACAAGGCTGTAACTTCACCTCGAAGAGAAAAGCAAATTACCTTTCCAAGGTACTCTCGCGCAACCAGCACCTAATCTAATCTCATCAAGCTTATCTACATATCCAACAGCCATAGCGAAATACGGTTCCCGAAAGCGTGTCATAGGTGACTTTGTCACGTATTCAATGATTGGAATAGCTAGAAACTTTGATATCATCTTGCTTGCTAATTAAGACGTAAAATCCACCGTATCGCGATCGTGATTATAAGTTTATCGTGAATTTCTTTAACGCGAAGATACTACGCTCATTTTCATACTGATTGGAAGCGTTATGTGCTGACCGCAACTTTTAGTTCACGACAGAGCAATCTTTTTACCTATATCGATATACATTTGAATTTTGGTTTCTGTGATTCTGTAGATCACCTTTGAAATTCTAAAGTAAAATAATGAAACAATGTGTGTAATCTTTTTTGTCATCTATGAATGACCCATGGGTGAGTCACGTTGGCAAGAAAGAGGATCACTTGATGACCCACGATGGGTCACATTGTCTGTTCAACCTTTTGTTATCCATACTAGAGTGGGTCATGATGGGTCATATCGGATATAAGAGAACAGTTCGATGATCCACGTGGGTCATTTTGTCTACTCAATTTTTTGCCATCCATATCAGAATGATCTATAGTGGATCACGTCGGGAAAAAAGAGAGTTACCACTTGATGACCCATAGTGGGTCACATAGTCTATTCAATTTTTGTCATTCATATAAAAATGACCCATGGTGGGTCACGCGGACAAAAAGTAGAGAATAACTCGATGACCCACGTGGGCCACTCGTCTATTCAATATTTTTGTCATCCATATCAAAATGACCCATGGTGGGTCACGTCACCAAAAAACAGAATACCACTTGATGACCCATGGTGGGTCACATCGTCTCTTCAATTTTTGCCATCCATACCAAAATAACCCATAGTGGGTCACGCGAACAAAAAACAGAATACCACTCGATGACCCATGGTGGGTCACATCGTCTCTTCAATTTTTGCCATCCACACCAAAATGACCCATGGTGGGTCACGCGAACAAAAAACAGAATACCACTCGATGACCCATGGTGGGTCACATCGTCTCTTCAATTTTTGCCATCCACACCAAAATGACCCACGTGGGCCGCTCTCTATTCAATTTTTTTGTCATCCATACCATAGTGACCCACGGTGGTCACGTCGACAAATAATACCACTACTCAATGACCCACAGTGGGTCACCCCATCCTCAACAAACTCAAAACCGACAAACTTTTACCAATTCTTCATTCAATCGCGACACACTACACAAAAATTTCACCCCTCGTACACAAATACAGCTTCATCCCTCCTACAATAAACAACAAAAAAGGAAAGCCGGCAGAAGCTAGAAAAGAAAATACGAAAAAGAACGGAAACGTGCCGAGTAATTAGCCAATTTGGTTGCGTCGCGTTCGCGGAAAGTAAACGGATAATCCGGCGCACGGAAAATGCTGGAAACCGCTTCCTCCGTTTTATCAGTTACTTATGCAAATTCCAGCCACCGCTACTAATACGTACATACATACACGCATTCGTACCGAGGCTGATACGGCGGGGGGGAAAACCGTACTCGATAAAGACGTCGACGAAGCGCGGCAATAACGCCGCGAAATTTCTTATTAGACGACCTCGCGGCCCGTGTTGGCTCAAGGATACGAATATGTATTGTGTGTGTCCCGCGGAAATATGGCCGCGTCGCGAAATAATTAGACGAGATAAGACGTTTCGAATGGGTTTATCAGGTGGTTAGGCAGTTTGTTGCTTTAGAACGACTCGCGGCTCGTTGCGTAACGAACATGTAACTCTTATCAAATACACCTTGCAATATTTCCATGGAAATTTCGTTTCTCTGTGTGAAACGTATTTTTGCGAATATTTAGAGTGGGACTTGTAGTTTTGTGAATATTAGGTTTGGCGATATGTCGAAGAATGTTTGAGAATTTCGAGGAGTATTTTGAAACACGATATTGGGTATGCTGTCCCGAATGTAAACATAGAAGGAACAGAGGAAAAATACTGGACAACCTTCGGTTGATCCTAAATAACACGAAGCAGCGCAAAAAGTGTCGAAGTTTCTGGAAGAAATTTATTTCTTACACCGAGTGCAAAAACTGTGGGAAGCTAGCACACTCGTGTATTATTTATTTAAATATTTATTTAAATACGCGGGTAGAATAACCTTTGGTGCACGACGATAAATGAATATTACTGATTTAAAACACGGAAAATTGTGTAAAGAGTTGACAAAAGAGCGAACGAAAAGTGAGAGAAAAGAGACAATTACTGTACAATTAGAATTGTATATTCTAATATATAAGTTTCACGTAAACCGAAATGAGAATGTCACATTAAATAAATGAAAGAAAGAAAAAATTAGCATACAGTTAATTTCAACTTAAATTCTCCTACTTTAATGCTTAAGCACACATTTATAGAGTGTGTTCTTAAAATAATCAGGCACTAATGTGCATGAATCTAAGCTAAGAATAGCACAGCTGAACAAAGCATTGGAATAATTTAACAGAGAGGTTCGGAAAAATAGTTTTCCGATGAATAGAAAAGGCTATACAGCAATTCGATCTATTGCAGAAATCTGGTTAATAATTGCTACTGCTTATACCTCGATCAATTATGTAACACACTGACGCAAACTCAATCACCAATAAGATTAATTTCAATTTTAAATGACCAGCGTCAAAAGGTGCAATAACTTCTGTCTCATATGGAATTATTTCCGATTCTGATTACCATACAAATATGACAAACACGAGCTGCATTCTTAATGGAGTTTAATTTATAATTTATAAGACTGAAAACTCCGCATAAGTTACGAGGAAGATATATTACTTGCGTATTAAATTAATTATTCTAGCTGAAAAGAAATATATATTTTTTCTAGTTTGAAAAATATTTCTATTTTTTTTTTTGGACAGAAAATAGTGAAAGAAGAGAATTGTTCACTTGGAAAATGGGAAATGTTTGAATAAGCACAGAATTATTCACGTGGCTATATTTAACGAAATTTTAAAAATAAGAGAAATATTTCTTTCACGGTGAGAAGAGCATGGAAAGAAACAAAAACATCTGAAGCGTTGAAGTAAACGAAAACACTTGGTATATCACGCCCATCAATTTCCAAACACGCCTACTGAATCATCCTACGTAATGTATAGTATACATCTTCAAAATCAATCTTCTCGTACACGAAACCGCTAAGAAAAAATTTCCCATTGTGCCTTTCCATTCATCTCGCAACACACGATAAGCTTCCCACTCACTTTCACTATCGAACTGTGTTTCGCAGCCGCGAAAACCAACTTGAAGTGTTTAAGTTTTGCACTCAACGATTGAATTTCAATGAAATCCCCCGTTTTTACGAGGAAATATTCCTCTTTCTGGTGAATGGATGATAGAATCTCTAAAATTTCCAATTTCGCAATAAAAAGATTCTAATTCTTAATTTTATTCATTAAGAAAATTTTTTTATTTACTAAAATTCTCAATTCTAATTTATTAAAATTCTCAATTTTTATTTATTAAAATTCGTAACTCTAATCTATTAAAATTCTCAATTCTAATTTATTAAAATTCTCAATTCCAACTTATTAAAATTCTCAATTTTAGTATTCTAACCCTTAATTTTGATTTATTGCACCAAAAGAGCGAGACGAATTGCGACCCGAAAGAAGCGAAAAATAATTCCAATTCCCGTCACACTCTAAGCACGTAATAATTACTCAACCAGCTATTTACGTAAGTTTGATGAACAGACATTAATACGTTCCGTGTTCAAGGAAGGAGACATTTTCACAGAACTCTAAATTGGACTAAAAGAATTGCATTACGCGATATTCAATTAAAACAAAACCAATTATACATTGTATTTACAACTGTACAATCTCATAAAAATAATGCCCTCCCGCAAACTATTTTCAATTTCTCCCATTCTCTCACAAAACAAAATATTTCACGAATCCAAAAAAATACTATAT
>NW_017100231.1:3891536-3902824 GCF_001263275.1 Habropoda laboriosa
CAACAAACAAGAATCCCAAAAATTTCAAAATAATATCACATTCAACAGAACACAAAACACAGAAAGGAAATCTGTAAAAAAATTAGCCAGAAATTTTCTCTCGTAAAAGTTACGTAGAACAGTGTCATCGATGAGGCTAATCCATTCACAGGGAACGCGAGAGTGGAGTAAACGTTTGCGGACGCGTCCGTGCGTCTCTGTTCCGTGGAGGTCCGAGGGAAGATCAATGGAAAACAGTTCGAATCGGCGAGACGCCGGCTAATTCTCTCAACTATGGAGAGAGACGGTCAGAATCGGAAAAGCGGCCGCGATCGTAACTCCGTGCAACCGTGACGGCCGACATTAATCGTTGCCACGTGCTACGTATTTGTCTTCGCCAGTTTCGGAACCGTGTCCCACGTACGTATGTACATACAGACACGCGTTCGTACGTTCGTACGGTTTCTCGGGCCGTTTAGGTGAAGAAATCTTAACGCTGTTCGATCGAAGTCTTATTTTCAACTGGACATCAAAAGACGTTTGTTAACCCTCGATATTTCTTCGTTCGCGAGAAGAAAAATTAAGATTCGTTACGATCCTACATTTAATAATTCAAGAAATAATAATTACTGTAAAGAAACATTTGCTGGCAATAATTTAACGGTGCAACAGTATAGCAATAAAAGAATTAAATGAGACTTATAAGAGACGTGACTTTCAAGTCACGTGGCTTATATAGGCTTGATTCTATGTATATACAGGGTGACTCACTTATACTGAACATTTTAATTATTTCTACTTGTTTTGAAAGTCAGAAAAACTGACTAAAAGAAGATTATACGGTTCAAAGACATTTTTGTGAAAATGGAAAAAGATCTCTATAACGTCATCTTCAATGAAGGTCATTCCAAGGTCACTGACATTCTGCTACTGTTTGTCATTTAAAGGTTATGTTGTCGTATGTCGTTGAACTCGTCTTGATGTCTACTATAACCCAACATTGTCAAAAACAGATGTTAATATGCACGCAAAATTCGATGACCTTGAAATGACATTCAAAATGACTTTAGAGAGAAAATTTTTTTTTTTAATTGCTTCCTGAAACCATGCAATCTCCTCTCAGCAATTCTTCCTTACTATCTCAATATCAGTGTAATAATAATTTAATATTCATTATAAATGAGACACCCTGTATATACATATATAAAATAGAACATTTAAATAATTTTCAGGATTGCAATTTCTTCCGGCTAAATATCTACAATAACACGTCCAAGATATTTTGTTCACACTTGTCGGAGAAATATCGAATTGCCTTCGTCGAAATTTCAACAATTTTTCTCAACAATTTCCGCGAAAGATCCGAAGAATGTCGGCGTTATATCTCTATCGTAGGAAGGTTGCGAGCTATTGTAAGCTGAAATCTTTAGAATGTTCCGGCGACAGTTCGGTGATAGTTCTTGCACGAGAAGGGTTTTAACGAGGTTTGTCCTTATCTGTGTTTGCTCGCCTAGCTTTTGGCTGTATAACTGGAGATCTCGAGAACTCCGGCTGTTTTCACCGAGGATTACGAAAACGTTCTTTCATGTACTTACACGTTTTCGACAGATTTCGAGACGCCATTTATAGCAATACCCCTCCGGCAACAATTTCACCGATATTTCCAAGGAAGAGAATTGAAAATGACGGTAGGACGTGCAAAGTCGTGGGAAATCTGCAACTGCAGGCCAGTTCTACGTTCGTCCATTTTTCCCATTTCCCCTCTATTTTACTTCGGAACACCCTTGTTTACACGACGAGAGCATCGATCGCAGGAAGATATCGTAAATCACCCACGATCCATATGCCACGGATCACTTCGATAACCTTCCCACAATTTCATTGTAATCCCGGTGAAATAATAGTGAACTCTGGGTTCCGTGTAATTTCTGCGGCCATTTTGACTAAAATCATCGCCATTCGGCTGTAATTCTAACCTATTAATAAACTTGTTCGATATGTGATATCGCAAGTGCAAAATTGTGTAATAAATTCAGTTATGAATTTTGGTATTTTTTTCTTCCCCTTTTTCCCTTATTTTTGTTCAATATTGAACGAAATTTCTTGGGTCGTGTATAGTACGAAAGACTTCAATATTTTTCCAATCAACTCACTATTTATCCAATTTTTGATTATTCAAATAAAATGTGGGGAAGATCCTCCATCATTCGATCGCATTTCTCGGAATATATTTCAACGAAATTTGCATATTTTGTGAGTATTAGGGCACTTAATGATTGCGAAGCAAAGAAAAATAGCCATTACAAAATTATTAAATTGAAAAGAAAATTATTCTGTCTGAAATTTCATTGAATAACAAACGTACATATATTTTGTGATATGTGGTACTAAATATGGTGAAGAAACGTCATTTAAGAGCATACTGGGTGTCCTAATACTCAAAAACAATATTTCCCTTCACACCAGTAATTCAAAGCAAACCCTAACAATTTTAAGGACCTTAAAAAGTTCCTAATAATTCAAGGAAATCAACGTAAATAAACCTACGAGGATTCAAACGCTTAATAATAAAAAAAAAATTCAAGGAAATCCTCAACATCCAGAAAAATAACTAAAATAAATATATCTAACATATTAATTTTAGAAATTTTTATAAATATACAGAGTCAAACAAACATCCGCAAAAAAGGAGTAAAATAAATGTATATCCACGTATTATTTCCAGAATTTTTGATAAATATCTAGAATAGCGATTTATCGTTCAAAGGATTAACTTAATCATTGACCTACATAATTTCTACTCACGTTAAATATATGTTTCCCGCTAATTCTTCATCAGAGCGCGATTAACAGCCAAAATATCTCTACATTATTCCACTATTTTAATATACAATATATTCAAGATAATTAAAAATGTAAATAAAAATAGTTGAAAAATATGAGAATAAAAATAGAGTAATTTAAATAAAAGTAAACGTAGTTTAAAGAGAACGTTAGAAATTAAAGGTTAATGTTCGGTCGCCCCATGAAAATTTGACCGGTGAATCGTTCGATTATGGCGTCGCGATCCACGGAAATTTTAACGAGCGTCCCACGCGGGAACGGTGTGCGCGATCTCGTCGCGCTGATAAGCGTGTTTTTCTACGTGGCGCGCGGCGGGCAGCTCGCGCGAGAACCGAATTCCCCGGAGAAATAAGGACAATATCGGTAGCTGGTGGGTAAACAGCGTTTCCTAGCGCCGCCGTGGCTATCAAACGCATGATTGAACGTAATAAAAGCGCGACAATAAACTCTTGCCGCCACTGTGTATTTCCACGTTTCGCAATTTTTTATTCTGTTTTCCACGTTTCGCGATTTTTTATTCTGTTTTCCACGTTCCACGAGCCCGACGCGTCGATCGTATCGCGCGACACGCGTGCAGCGAACGGAAATCGATGCTAAAGCGCGCAACGATGATGAATAGCATAAATAGATGAACCAGGAAAAAAAAAAAAGTCGTAAAAGTCACTAACGTATTCCGTGCCACGAGAAAATTAACAGGTTTTGTCGAAGGACGTTCAAAAGCAGGTTAAAAAGCCACGTTACAGTGTTGAACAGTATTACCGCTTGAACGTGTCGCAGAGCCGAAGAATATTTCGTTTCTATGAATGATCCACGCGGAGCGGAACGTGTTAAAATTACACGTAAAACGTGATACGTGGACCAATATTTAAATCGAGAATACGATTGGTAACACTGAATGACGATTCTCGTACAAGTGTAAGAATAACAGATGACATTATGCACAGTCACGTTTTGCATGCCATTTCCATGGGAAAAAACGTGCAAGCGTAGGCTTGTTTACCGCACAAGTACCGTGACGTTCAAGCAAGGTTTTCAAGTGAACGCTGAATGCAATCGTACAAGTAGGAAGCGTCACTGATTTGCGTCGTGTCCCCTGTTAATTGACTCGCACGATATCACTGTCGATTTCCATCGAACGGCGAGATATTTCGCGTTGTAAGACGGGTCCTGCTCCGTGCAAATTGCCGAGCGTTATAGTTTGACAGCTACGGTTGACAGATTTCAGCCGATGTCACGGAATCGGCGGGAATGGCCGTGAAACGAACGGCCGGCACGCGGCACGGGTCCATGAAACGTCACGTTTACTCACCAGGTGAAGCACGGTGTTGACAACCTCCTGATTCGACACCTGTCCCACTTCGATCAGTCCGATCAGCACGGCGAATTTCAGGCCGTCGTTCATCGCCATCGCCACCACCTCCTCGGGTCGTTTAATGTCACTGAACGGTGGACTCGTCATGTCCGCCATCGCGACGGTTTACCGAGCTGACAACACGTTTTCCTCGCGAGGAAAATCTACGATAGCTTGCACAAAGACCGTCTTATGAACGAGAGCTTTTCCCCGTCACATGATAATACAACACAAATTGATCTGCCATGTTAGAAAGTAGACACTGTTATGAGGGGCCTGCCAGCACGGCCACGCGAAACACCCTAGCGACGCGCTCGCAGTACCGGCACATACTGAGCCAGTAAATTCCTGCCGCTGCGAACATGCGCCATAATGGTGGGGGGGAATAGAGCGGGGTTTACGAACCGATTCGACGCGAACGCGAGATATCAGACGGATAAATATACCGCACGATGGTCTGTTTGTTCTGGTATTTTAACGACCAGGCTAATGAAACGTACGAAAACGGAGTGCAAATTTAAACACGTTATAATTATGAATTATTTTGGTTAGATTAATCGCAAATTGATACTCGTTAATATTCTACGTTATTTGTTTTGGCGCATGCATATATATATATGCAGAACTAGTAATGATGCTATTGATTATTCGCGATAATCTCTGTGAATCAATTAATGCTGATAAGATATACGAAACGTATGAATATTTATATTTCACGTTTATAGAATCACTTTCTATGCATAACAGAACAATAGCCAAGGGATGCCCGGTGTGTGTGTGTGTGTATATATATGTATAGATATATTCGGTTCAACTTTATCTTTAATGAATAAACATTGTAAATTACAATGAATTACGAGGCGTGTGTGTGTCCGGAACTACAGGGAACTACTGTATGAGTAACGCACGCGTCACTAGTAGTAAAAATGGCGTCGGCGGATGTTGAGCGTGCCAAGGTAGGTGTCATTTTTTAAATTTTTCACCCACATTACGTTACACTCGGCGATCCTTTCCATTGGAAAGTATCGTTCAAGAGTCCTCTTCTGTTTATGAACGTAAGTCCGATCCCTCCCGAGTGTACGTGTCATGTTTATTATCTGAAGGGCGTTGGTTCGCTATTCTGTCATAACAACAGTGCTCTTGATGAAGCGTTATCGTTCCATGTATGGAAGTACGGCTAATTTCCGGCTGTCCTAGTATAGTTAACACTCATGGATATTTCGTATTTTCAGTTGGAATCTACCATACGTAATTTAAAATTATCTGGTCATGTTGGATTTGACAGTCTTCCAGATCAATTAGTGAATAAATCCGTTCAAAATGGATTTGTATTCAATATTCTCTGTATTGGTAGGCAAAATATTTTAATACCTTTCAATGCATATGTTAAATATTTCCATAATTATTTATGTATGTGACATGTTTACAACAGGTGAAACTGGGCTCGGGAAGTCCACACTTATGGATTCCCTCTTTAATACAAGTTTTGAATCCACTGCAAGCCCACATAATCTTCCTTCTGTGAAGCTTAAAGCCCATACCTATGAGCTACAAGAGAGCAATGTTAGATTAAAGCTTACTATTGTTGATACAGTTGGTTATGGAGATCAAATTAATAAGGAAGATAGCTTTAAAGCTGTGGTTGATTACATAGATGCTCAATTTGAGGCATACTTGCAAGAGGAGCTAAAGATTAAGCGATCTCTGCCAACTTACCACGATAGTCGCATTCATGTTTGTCTATATTTTATTTGTCCAACAGGGCATGGGTAAATATATGATGAAAAATATTCATAAATTTATTTTTTGTACATTTCTTTGATTTTTTCAAGTGATTGAATGTATAATTACAGGTTAAAGTCAATAGATCTAGTCTGTATGAAAAAACTTGATACAAAAGTCAATATAATTCCAATTATTGCTAAAGCTGACACAATATCAAAGACAGAATTACAAAAGTTTAAGGTATGCCATAAAAAGTATTGTAAAATATAAATATTCTTGTATATCACATTCTTTATATCTAGTGTTTATTTCAGAGTAAGATTATATCCGAATTGCAAAATAATGGAGTACATATTTATCAATTTCCCATTGATGATGAAAGTGTAGCAGAAGTAAATACTAGTATGAATGCCCATGTACCTTTTGCAGTAGTTGGTAGTACAGACTTTGTTCGTGTCGGAAACAAAATGATGCGTTCTCGTCAATATCCATGGGGAACAGTGCAAGGTAAATTAAAAAATTGCATATTTAGTAAAATTGAAGGTTATAGAATATGTGTTAATCAATTTTCCTTACAGTGGAGAATGAATCTCATTGCGACTTCGTTAAGTTGCGTGAAATGCTAATAAGGACAAATATGGAAGACATGAGAGAAAAAACTCATTGTCGTCATTACGAATTGTACCGTAAAAAGCGACTGGAACAGGTAATTTACATAAAACGATCATTTTTTAAAGATTCCGTGTATAATTATTAACCAGGAGTGATTTTCAGATGGGATTCAGCGATGTTGATAGTGAAAATAAACCAGTTAGTTTCCAACAAACCTGTGAGGCAAAGAGATCCATCCACTTGCACGAACTCCAACAAAAGGAGGACGAAATGCGACAGATGTTCGTAGCACGAGTGAAGGAAAAAGAGGCTGAATTGAAGGAGGCAGAAAAAGAGGTAAACATGTTTTTTTTTTTGTAATTCTTGATACTTCGTTACTTTGTTTACATAACAATAACAATTCGGTTTGGTATGTGTTTTGCAGCTTCACAACAAATTTGAGAAGCAGAAAAAAGATCACGCAGAGGAGAAGAAAAAATTAGAAGAAAATAGAAAGAAACTCGAGGATGATATTCTAGAGCTGAATAGACGAAAAACTCAGTTCGCTCAACAACCACAACATCATACGTTAACACTAGGTAAAAGCAAAAAGAAATAGAAATGTCCGCCATTGATGCTCCAATTTGCAACAAATAAGTACGACGCCCCAATTTTCTATCTGTATACATACGAGTATTATTATTTTAATCACTTGATACTTGACCACTGAAAATTAAATTAAATTATCTAACGTTCCAAAGCGTTGTAACTTCTTATTGTATTCTTATGTAATTTCTTTTAATCGTAGGTTTTACTTGTATCAGACTGATTATTGTGACAAAAGTGATGTTTACCAAATTTAATTTACTTTTTGTATTAATTAACATGTGCACCTTAAGAAAAATAAAGATATATTTGTTACTTATAGATTTATCGGTTTTATGTTCATTTTAATCATTACAATTACTACACAGATTTATGAGAGATTCGTAATTAAATATTTTATTGTTCAACAAAATATAACAATTAACACAATAGTATCCTATCTAAATCAAATAAAACTAACGTTATTAGCGACATATATGCATTACATGAAATACACGAACTGATTACGAGCTAGTTTTACAAAAGCTTGTTTTGATTACTAACGTTAAGTAAAAACTAAAAGTAGGACATACGATATGATCGTATCACAACAAATCATGAGAAAATAAAGATCTCGATTACAATAATATCGAAGATGGCTATCGTGCGGCGGAATATTCATAATTCGATTCGTAAATAGTCGTAAATTTAATACTTTACTTCTCAACAAAAATCTTCTGTTGTTACACAGAATCACACAAATGAATTTACACGACAGCAACTTATATAAACACGAATACGTAATTTCGTTTCACGAAGAAAAAAAAAATCCTTTCTCAATACTCTGCATTGAATTAAGCAGGTACGTATAACTTAACCGAACTATAAACTTACGTATCAAGTAAGATGTTTACAATAATACAATATGGCGGAATTGTCTCATTCGCGCGTAGCAATGACACTAAACGTACTCTTGAAATAGATTTGCCTTGATTGCTAGGTCGCGAAGTTCATCGCATCATAATTTACAAATAAATACAATACGGCCCAATAGGAAATGAAATAATACATTACATACTACGCGTCGAAAAAAAAATAATTTACGAAACATAACGCTATGATACAAAATGAAAATTTAGACGAAGGAGGGGAAAGGTGTGGAAAAAGTCTAACAAAAAAGCCTTGAACGACAACGTTAATAGCCTCAACGTGCCGACATTACTCGTCGCGTATTTCTTTGCTTTGGTATTCCTTTGCACACTGTGCCCTTGCATTTCTGTAAACCGAATAAACACACGTCGCCTTGTAATCTCGATACAATATATACGCCATTGCGTTACTCCTTACCCTAAGTATTTATTATAAAAGTACAAAACATATATTATGGCAGTTATCGTGAAGCATTCTGCGTGGTTAGCCGATTTAATATGTATCGATTATGTGCCAAAGTGTAAGGATTAATCGTCAGGGTCGGCGGATATGACGCTATGCAGACCAGTATAAAAAAATTCATATTTTCTATTCAAAGATAAACATTTCGAACGCGAAATTCAATGATAGTCGTGCTAATTGCTCGACACTGTTCAACAATATATCAGATGTAAGATTGATTCATATAACCGACCCTGTTTGTTCGTTACAACCTATGTGACTTACAATTGCTTATCGCGAAAGATAATTAAGTGCACTACGAGATTTACCCTTGCAATGACCAAGAGTACGAGTAAGTTTATCAAGTATTATCATGTATAATTATCATGTATCCACCCTTTCTGATTGCTCACAAAATAGATCCATAACCCCAAAATCTTATAAAACGATTACCTATGCCGCATTTAAACGGTTGCATTTCTACAAAAAGACGGAGTCGTTCGATTGGAAAGCACAATTTCCTTGCGTAGCGCTACTTCAGCTGGACAAGCTCGATTCGAAAAACCATTTACCTGAGTCCTTAATTGCACTTTCTTCTAATTACACGCACGAGTCACAGAGCAGCTCGTTAGAATCGCAGCGGACGTTATCTTCGATGGGTAACCAACGGCATTCCAACGGGCCATTATCGCCCATTTCGTCACGCCGTTTATACGAACTTTGGTCATTGCGGTCTTACGTTCTACCTCTACCAGGTGCATTGCCCTCCCGTCTATTTCTGTTAGACAATTTCCAAATCAAGCGTCAATATGCCTGTCGTCCGTGGAATGCGTGACACTTAAAACATGTAAGGGGGCAGAAGGGGGGTCGAAACGAGTCGAATCGTTGTTACAAACTTACAAAAGAAGAGATTACTCGTAATAATAAACATAGGATGCATCTGTCGTACGTATGCGTATAGGTACATACTTCATAATGTAAACGCAATCACGTCGAGAACTAAGTGTATATAGATCTATACAATAATCGATTCGTCAGAAGTTCGTACAAGTGCGAGTCGGTAAGGAGGTAAATATCATTTAACGTGATACCAACCGAGTCTCCGTTTTTGGAGGGAAGGTGGCATATTAACACCGCTTGTTAGGACAGTGTACGGTATATTGCGTGAAACGTTAGTGCTCCCCAGCCGTACTACATGACATGTAAGAAAAAATAGTGCCATCCCCTGTATAATTTATGCATGTATATAAGACACAGGTGCACTCGGTACCAGTGAGAATATATATATAACCGTGTGTGATAGCGTAGGCGTAATGTGGAAACCCGGTTCGTTTTGACAATCGACGAACGGACACCTGAAATAACCATCGAATCCCTCAATATCGTCAACGCACCATTTACCAGTGGTTGGAAAGAAGGAAGATGCTTTTTTTTTCTTTTTTTTCTTTTTTTCTTTCTAAGAATCAGGTATGTACCAGCATGGTTACTACTCTCTGACAGCTTCTCGTGTTTTATACGAACCGGGCGAAAACACGGAATAAAAGAGATTGGCCAGCCTGTCGAACGATTTTATCCGCGCGTTCGTGTCTCTCTCTCTATATCTCTCATTTTCTCCCTTTACTTGTACGAAACGGACTATTGTAACAGCAGCATGAACCAGTGAAAAGTAGCGTGGAGTTTGTAAACAGGCACTGTGCTTATAGGCTAGCGGGCCGAGACGGATTCCGGCGGTGGACTACGATACTTGGCGCGGAGGGGAAGAAAGTTGGTGTGCTTGTTGCCGTGGGGAGAAGGCGGCGTGCTCTGGTTGAGGGTCCTCACCTGACAGGGGTCGTGCCTCGCCAAGAAATGCTCCAAGGTGTCCCAGCCACCGCCCACTCTGACCATCATGTGTCTCCCCTTCAAAAGCTGCGAACACGTCGGATAGAGCGTGGTCATTAGTGACTGGTGAAGCATTTTTGGCTGTACCCGACGAGTTAGACAAAAACACGAGAGGACTCTGGTTCGTTTGTAACCTCTTCTACGATTTTTTCATTATTACGTATCTACCGTATTCAACGATATTTGCTTTTTACAGGTTATGTGCTCGAAAATTTATGAACCGATACATTTGAAACTACTTTTTCCTGGGTGTTCGAAAAAGTGTCTAATTTTCATCAAAAATACAAATTTTTGGTATTTATACAGATTTGCATTTATATTTTTTTCCCATTGATAAAAAGTGAATCTTATGTCAAAACTAATCCCAAAAATTCACATCCAATTGTCTCTTACCAATACAATAAAAGAAAACTCTAGAAGTGCCTATTTTTCAAGTTTTCAGACAGAGGAATAAAGCAGAGGACCAATTACGAGAATAAAAAATTGACTGAGAACGAAAAAAGAATACGTACTCTGATGAAGACGTTTCTCCCGGCGATATGGTACCGGCCCTCGCCGACCTTGCGCACCTTCAGCTTAGAGCATCTCTCGGAGGGGCACTGGCAGAGTCTCTGCACAGCCTCTGTGGCTCTCCTCACCTAAAAAGAACGAGGGAGCCGCGCACGGTCGTGGTAAAAACGTTCCTGCCCATCGTAATATCGGGACGACGTATTTTTACGTGGAGGTTTCGCGTGACAGACGACGGTCAGGACGGACGAAGAGCGATCGGTTGTCATGGTGAGATAAATCGGTCTAACGTGTCGCGGAGAAAGTCGGTGCAAGGGCTCCTCTCTCGTAACATCCGCTTCGCGGCATGCAGGAATCCGACACGCGAGGATCCACGAGCGTGCAAACGCATACGTGAAAAAGCTTAAAGCGACCCGTTCGTCTCCATTGTTCCCTCTCTCTCTCTCGTTCACTC
>NW_017100231.1:3902859-3911712 GCF_001263275.1 Habropoda laboriosa
TCTTTCCTTCTCTCTCTTCTCTTTCTCTGTGATTCTCTTATTCTCTCCTTTTCTCCCTTCTCTCTGATTCTCTCTCTCCCGCCCTCTCTTTCTGATTCTCTCATTCTCTCCTTCCCTCCCTTCTCTCTCTTTCTCTGTGATTCCCTTATTCTCTTTCTCATTCTCACCTTCTCTCCCTTTCTCTTATTCTATCCTTCCTTCTCTTTTACTCTCTCTCTCATTCTCTCCCTTCACTCTCATGCTCTCTTTCCTTCTCCCTCTTCTCTTTCTCTGTGATTCTCTCTCTCATTCTCTCCTTCCCACCCTTCTCTCTCTTTCTCTGTGAATCTCTCTCTCATTCTGTCCTTCCCTCTCTCACTTTCATTCTCTCTGTTTCTCTCATTCTCCCTCTCTTCTCTTCCTCCCACCGCGTGACCGTCATTCATGGCGAACGTGACGCGATGCGGCACACGCGTGCACCTATAGCTCGCGTGTGCACGAGGGCAAATTACACGCTCGTGGTCAATGTTACCTCGCGTTTCTTGCGTATATGTATATACACATATATATGTATACATACAACAGAACGAACTTCTTCAGAGGTCTGAACCCTTGACTGGCTATATAAACTGAAATGCTTCGTTGCGTAATTGGTTACGTGGGGGTCGATGTAACGTGGAGATGAAGAAGAATTTAATAGCGTGTATAATTTCTCGGACAATAGGGAATTCCGATGTTACACTTACGTAGAGTAGCTAACTTTTTTTTTTTCGAGGAGCACGCTTATTCGAGCCCTCGACTACCAGGGTGAACCGCTTGCTTCTGTGATTAGTAATTAGACAGGTCAGTGTGGGTAGCTTGTGAAAGGTTGTGGTTGCGTGAATGATTTGTGGGACAATAGGGAATTCTGTCGTCGAAATTGGAGCGCGTATTTGTTTTATTACCAGCTTCCAATACTAGAATTGGCGAAATGTAATTGATGACCTGGATTGCTGCCCTTGCAACCACAACTTCAGTAGTTTTCTCGTAACAAAATTCTAATATTAATTTATAACAACGCCATAAAGACAGATGACAGTCTATAGTCACGAACTGACCAGTAAAATATTCCTCTAGTTCGCAATTAAACTGAACTATTGTCCGAAACCTCGAAGATACAGATTATTGGATAAAATTGAATATATTGTATGTGAAGCACGGCGTACCTTGCGATCGAGTTCCGTTATGGGGCCCGTGTGTTCCGGCGGCTCAGCTGGCGAGGGCAAAGGTGAGCTCGACGGCGATGGGACCTCGTCGGGGTCCTCCGCGCTTCCGCGGGACCAGTCGTCCTCCGTGGTATCGCTGGGCACGCCATCGCTGCCCGTAGGACCATTGTCGCTCACCGACCTTCTCATCTCCGGCTCGTGTGTCACGCCATTGGTAGGATCCAACCATCTTGTTGCCGTCAACGCGACTTCTGATGCTGAGCTGCGGGATATACCAGCGAAATTGGGTTGGAGAACAATCGACTTGAACAACTTATACACATATATATGCGGCGACTCTTACTAATATTCTGACACTCTTTAGAACAGTATAACTTTTTTAAAATTGAACTTAACGACTTGATTATTTTTGAGAAGTTAGAAGGATTAGCATACTAGATGGCGCGTATAAAATTTTTTTTAACAAATTGCAATTTTTCTCCAAATTTCTTCTACACGTCATCCAGTAGACTAATACTAACTTCTCAAAAAAGCTCAAGTTTTTCGGCCCAATTCTAAAAGAGTTACTCTATTTCGAAGAGTGTCCTCGACTGTATACACGACAAATCGATTCTTTTGTCTCTCGTTGCCTAAATTTTAAGCACTACAAACTTCCAACAGCCTCTTCACTTCAGAGTCCACCGCTGTAACCCTATTGTCATCGAATATTCGATTTTTCGCATATACAATCGAAGGTTCCTATTGTACGCTTCTCTGAAGTATCCATAGAATACAGGTCAACGAGATTTACGAATCGTTCAAGGCCACTTTGTTTTTCACCGCAGGTTTAAGGTTAACGCGTGCATAATCGTTGCTTTCTTTCGGTGTCACAGTTGTGCGGTGACT
Organism: Habropoda laboriosa; assembly: GCF_001263275.1. Taxonomy (NCBI): domain Eukaryota; kingdom Metazoa; phylum Arthropoda; class Insecta; order Hymenoptera; family Apidae; genus Habropoda; species Habropoda laboriosa. Next base: position 3,904,929 of record NW_017100231.1, read on the forward strand.
GGGTGTATCTGTCATTGTTACGCGATAATTACCTTTCTTCTCCAAGTGATTCATCCTTCTCGCCTTTCCCTTTCATTCTTGCATCTCGTTATTCGCATTTCTTTCACAGAGTTTTGTAACGTGCGATGCGGTACGGAGGTTTCTTTCACTGCGACCTTGAACCATTCGAACCTCCGACCTCAATGAGTAATTGTTCGCTATTGTACAATTGTTTTCCCTCTTCCGAGAGGAGTTTCGTAAGGAAAATTTTCCGATTAATTAATTTTCGTATTAGTTGCAATTTTCATTCCAGTTTTCACTCCGCTTGTCATTCCAGTTTTCACGGAATTGCGTGTATCAGCGATACGGAATAATTATCGTTATCGTTAACGAGTTTCTCGAGTAAATTTACGCGACAGCGGTAATTAAGAGAGCTTCAGTGGCCTTTATCGCTGTATCTTCAGCGACTTCGAATACCGTAAACCCTGTTCACGGTACGAAACGCAACCACTCCTACGGCATTGCGTTACGCTCGAGGTGAAGCGTGCGCTGTCGTTCTTAGAACGTAACGCCTCGCAGATTCGCCCATTAAGCGAATCCTTTTTCAGACAGCGGACACTTTTGTCCTTCTACCTCGCGGTGAATCCGCGATCCTCCTTGGCGTTTACTGTTACTCCGGAAAATACTCGGACACTGATAAAAGAACCATTGCAAAAAATTGTATTTTAATATTTCTTCCACTCCTGTTCTCTTGTGTATTAATATTTTTAAAGGAAAATGGTCGCAATATTTGAAAATATTTAAATATGAAAATTATGCTGTCAAATGTTTATAGAAAATATGGAAAAATTTGTATTTCAATATCTCTTCCATTTCTATTCTCTTGTACTTTAATATTTTAAAGGAAAAATATTGCTAAGATTTTCAAAATATTTAAATATGAAAATTGTGTTGTCAAATGTTTATAGAAAATATGGAAAAAGTTGTATTTCAATATCTCTTCCATTTCTATTCTCTTGTATTTTAATATTTTAAAGGAAAAATATTCGCAATATTTCTAAATGTGTAAATATGAAAATTATGCTATGAATATTCGAATTATTCATTTTTGCCAAGAGACCGAATATTTTTCAGAGTAACTGTACAAGAACTCCTAATTACGTGCAAATCTTTTTATGCAAACTGACTCACAAGAATCTCCTTCCTGTTGTAAAAAAACAAATTAGCTTCTACGCGCACATTCTCCAAGTTCCTCAAACCCCACAGTATGTAACACGCTTCTTTCTCGATTTTCAAATGTATTCCAGATTGTACAAACTCCGAAAAAGAATTGTGATTTCTCAGCAAAGTCTACAACGTTCTGTATAAGCTTCGAAAATTTGTGAATCGATACAGTGCACCGATGTCAGGTCTGAAGGGTTGGAAGAGAAAATTTCTAGCGATGGCTTCGAGCAACTCGCGAGTATTTGTACAACTCTATCGAACGAACTAATAATTACTCGTTCACACCCAAAAATAATACTACCAACGTATACAATCCAACTGCACAACAGTTTTTGGAAGTGAAATTACTTCGATTTATATTTCTTACACATCGTGTTCCAAAATTTATCTCCTAAGAGTTATCTCCTCTTGCCCAATTACCAAGTTGATAATTCTATTTTCTCCCGTATCCTACTTCGTTCCTACGTACCTGCTGTGTTTGATCTTCTCTGGCGGAGGTCTAGGCGTTGCGGTCGGGGACGGTGATTGAAATTGCCAAGAAACGAGGCTGCTGTGAGATATACCGCTATCGGAGAGGCAATGAAGATCCCGCTCTTGTTCCGCGGCAATTTCCCTCTCGAGCTGCACGAGTCCTGGTGGCTCGACGGAGTATCTCGACGCCAATCGAGCCATCTCCAATAAGCAGAGCACCACGTTTCGCGGTTGTCCGTGAAGAACTGTGAAATTATGGTTATCGTACGTCTGTATGATCGAAAATAGAGCAACAAGTCTTTTTTATTTTAAATCAATTTCAAATTCAGCAAGAGTAGAATATGATTCAAACGAATTTCACGGTAAATCTTCATTTCCGTTGCAGTGAGTTATGGCAATCTTCGTATGCATTAGGCATCTATCTGGCTTGAAGTGGCTGTAGTGTAAGTTTAGACTGATTTATGGTAATTTGCGAGATAGTATTTGCATGATGACCAATTCATTCGTTTATTTATGGATAATAAAGAAGATCGTCATATTTGAAGTGTAACAAGTGAAGCATATGTTAGATATATGGAAAAATATACAGGGTGTCCTAATTCATTTTGACCAAACTTTGTCAGTACGTTCCATGGATATACCTAAGCAAAAAATGTTATATAAACATAGGTGGTTGGAAGCTTCGTTACAAAGTTACAACAAAAATAAGAAATACAAAGAGAACGATAACGAACTAATTTCGTTGTAACTTTTTAATAAAGCTTCAAACGGTCCATGTTCATATAACATTTTCCCCTTTACTACGCCCATAGAATACACCGACAAAGTTTCATCGGAAACAATTAGGACACCCTGTATATTTCTACAAAAACTTCTCCGTCTCTACCACAATGTACGTCCTGTAATTTGTTACATATTTCAAGACGTTTCAACGTTGCAGCGTCTCTTTCCGCGTTACCGTCACTATGTGCCATTTGTCGCGTTATAATTTACAGGGTGACCCATAAAGTAGTAAGACAGTTAACAAACGAGTCTCTTTACGAGCGGTGAAAGAAAAAATGTAGATTCTATTTACAGAGCGCATACGACGACACCCTCGACCTTCTTCAACTCCCACAACCATAATTGATCAATTCAACCCACTTTTCAACGTTCATCCTATTTGTTCGTTAAAATAGCTGAAACAGGCGTATTACACTTGTTACCGCGAGCAAATTTCAGCTGCTATTCTAAGAGTCGTCATTTCTACCTTTTTTCTTCTTTCAATCATATTTTTTCTTCCACAAAGAAACCTACTGCAGATGAAGATTCGCTTGAAGTTTGATTATTCAAAGAACATCCGAGCTTTTCAATCCGTACTTAAACTGCTACCTCGACCGATTCGTTTCTCCCCGATGGACCAACGTGGATCACAAACAGACAAAAGCTTCCCCGCTGGACGTTTAATGACCGTACGACGGTTGATTTCGCTGGTTTCTAGCCCAACAAACAGACCCATGACACGAAAATCTACATTCCCGTGTTCCCGTTCCACTTCGGGACAATTTCAAACGCGACGAGTTCGCTGCAAAACGACGGCGAAAAGCTAGAGGAGAGGCTAGAGCCATTATAGTTGTCTGGCTGTATCGAGCCGTAGGACTCCGCGGGCGAGTCGTGCGGCTTTGCTTGCCCACACTCGCCGCCGGCTCTAACTTGCAGGGCTTAAGCATTAGGCTCACTCTATTTCAGTTATTGTAGTGTACAGCCGCTAAGTGACGCCGCGTTACACGCGAGATATGTGCATTATTAATAGAAATGTGCATTAATCCTCGGACGTGCTGTGTGTATTCCTTCTTGGTAGGAATATCTGGCGAGTGCTGTTATTACGGCAATAATAATAGCGTCTTTGCGTAGGATAAAAGTTATGACGAACTGTAGGAGTGTGTACGTATAGGGTGGTCCGATTGTTGGTGGATTGATCTAAATTTTTTTTGTCATAGGGTATATAGTTTTAGAGTATCTTTAAGGTGAGGACCTTAGATTTTTTCTGTCTCCTTTTGTCACGTTCAATTTTTTTATGTATCACCCTATAGTTGTTCTTTTTTGTCTATTAGCTAGCAATTTTTTATATATAAAATTTATACATAAAAATATTGAAGGAAATCTTGAAAACTTATTTGAAGAAAGGACCTAGAAAAAACTCTGTGGTCACTAACTTGGAGATCCTTTGAAACAGCATTCTCTGTGACAGAAAAAAATTTGGACCACCCTGTATACGGTGTGCTTACGCTGAAATGAAACTTGGTCCAACTCGATTTGCAATACACGATACAAGTTAAAATTGACTTTGAAATTATTTTTACTCTCGCATCGCCACTATTTAATTTTTTAAAAATTCTGCCTTGCAAAAGAATGATAATTATTACTTTGCAGACTGTAAGTTCACAAGTTCGCTTTGTCCCCATAAACTACAAAAATAGTATCTAGAGTGACGATCTTCTGTAATTTCAAAAAATTCTGCATTGCAAAATAATCACAACTACTACTTTGCAGACTAGAAAAATGCACCACAAACCTAACCTAAAAAAATGGTATCAAGAGCGACAACTTCCTGTAACTTCAAAAAATTCTGCATTGCAAAATAATTACAACTACTACTTTGCAGACTAGAAAAATACCCCACAAACCTAACCTAAAAAAATGGTATCAAGAGCGACAACTTCCTGTAACTTCAGAAAATTCCGCATTTCAAAGGAATTACAATTATTACTTTGCAGACTAGAAAAATGCACCACAAACCTAACCTAAAAAAATGGTATCAAGAGCGACAACTTCCTGTAACTTCAGAAAATTCCGCATTTCAAAGGAATTACAATTATTCGTGAGAAAATAAAAGGGTAACTCTTCGTTACACATCTCGCAATGTTCCTATTATTCGTGTATTTTAATATTATTCATATATCTAGAATATCTTTGTTTGATCAATGTCCGACTATTTCTGCGCGCAACTGTACGCCACAGTACTGCAGATTTAATACAGCAATCAACACGTCGGTAATAAAACACGAAGAAATGGCAGGATCAGATGAAAAGATCCACTCGCAGGCATCACTGAACCACATCTTTTCATCTCCTCCCAAACATCCAACGCGGCCATATCCCCTCGACACGTGACTCGGTGAACCATTTTTGCTCAACCCCGAAGTTCCTCCACTTCCGTCCTCCATTTGCTTCGCCCGTATTGTTTCCCCCGTTCGTGAGAAAATAAAAGGGTAACTCTTCGTTACACATCTCGCAATGTTCCTATTATTCGTGTATTTTAATATTATTCATACATCTTGAATATCTTTGTTTGATCAATGTCCGACTATTTCTGCGCGCAACTGTACGCCACAGTACTGCAGATTTAATACAGCAATCAACACGTCGGTAATAAAACACGAAGAAATGGCAGGATCAGATGAAAAGATCCACTCGCAGGCATCACTGAACCACATCTTTTCATCTCCTCCCAAACATCCAACGCGGCCATATCCCCTCGACACGTGACTCGGTGAACCATTTTTGCTCAACCCCGAAGTTCCTCCACTTCCGTCCTCCATTTGCTTCGCCCGTATTGTTTCCCCCGTTGGCATTCGAAATTGCTCGCGTGCGAGGAGAAAAAGAGCTGCTCCTTTTCATCTATTCCATCGCGAGAAACGCGGTTAATTCGCCACGATTACGTTCCTTTGAATTTGCACAGAGGCGAACGAGAGTTGGACTGGTAGAATTGGAGGGATTTCGGAGAGAAACGAGGCGACTCGATTTACTGCGGTGTCGTATCGGTCCACGAATACGGGACTTGGATCACGACGAATGGAATGTCTTGTACTGAGAAACTGGCGAGAATCCGGAGTACAAGTTTTATTTAATTTATTGGTAAGGTACAAGTCTCGGCTGATCGTTTTTTGAGTGTGTCGTTTGGTGTTCGGAGGAAGACTGCTTGAAAAATTGGAGGAGTACAGGAAGATGAGAGTTGGTGTAGGCGGGGTTAAAATCTGGGGGTAGAATATTGGAACGATAGAAATTCGGTGATTGGTCTTGGGATATTTGCAAGAGGATAGGGAAAGGGTGAAAGTGGGGATGGAAGGTCGAGGTGGCTAGAGTTTTGGAAAATCCCAAAATCCGGAGAAGGAAAAGCCCAGGTTGCTAATTAGAGGATAGGTATAATGGGTGGTAAAAAATGTGTTGCACTGCCGTTCGGTACAGTAATCACGGTCCCGTTAATCCTCTGCGTCGAGGCTCGGTCAGGGCCGTTTTATGATTTTTTGGGAACCGTTGTCCCGTACGGAACACTTACCAAGATCGTCACTTTCGAAGAGGAGATTCTCGTGGACGCCTAAGCGTCGGCAGAACTGGATGAAGTTCTCCATGTTGTCGCGTGAGAAGAAGCTGCGACGCGCCGCGTTCTCCCAGCAACGTCCTCTTATCACCGGAAGTGGCTGGAGAAAGGATCGAAGAAATTCGTTCATTTGAGAAACATCAGATTTAATATTTTGATTCTTTCGGGGGGAAATGTAATTACAAAGAAATTGTATGAAACGTGAGTTGAAATAAGAATTGAGAAATAAGTGGAGGAGCCAAATTATCCTGTTCGAGGATCTAGCAAGGGAAGAATCTCGAGCTGATTATTTTCGATTTTTATGAAATTTTGGCATATGCTAGGTCTCAGGTATGTTTTTTATCTGCTATCTTCGAGATTGAAGGGATGAAAGTCGCCTTTAAAGTAGAGATAGAGGGATGGTGTAAATTGGCGAAATTTTTATTAGGTCATCCTATAAGTTTCTCTCGAATTTTATCAATTTGATCAATATTTCCAAGGAACCGTTAAATTTGATCAAAAAAATGCAAGTGTCCTCTAATTCTACAATTTTTTCCTATTTTTTATTTTTTTCGAGTCACTATAATATTTCCATGGATCTTCGTTAAAATATTTTTCACTTTCGGCGTAAACAGATTTTATGATTTGAACCAAAAAACTAAATAGTGTCCACTTTGAAACTTTCAAGACTTTTGACGATATTTGACAAAATTCAACAGAATTCGACAAAAATTGACAAACTTTGACAAAATTCGACAGCCATTTAACAGC
>NW_017100231.1:3911769-3943948 GCF_001263275.1 Habropoda laboriosa
CCTCGCCTTTTCCTGGATGACCCTAGCCAGTCGACAGACCACCACTCCATTGTCCAGTGCATCGAAGAAGTTGTCTCCGGTAACGATTTCAGAGTCTGAAACACAAGGGTGGCGTCTTCCATTGGCACGATTTTCATACCTCGTTTAAGTCAGTATTAATCTTCTCGTCGACTTGGCGTATTGCGTAAACGGTCACTGGAAAACAGTCGAGAGCATCGACAAAGTGGCGTCATTGTTGGAAACAATGGAGCAACCCTTTCTTTCGTCCCTTCGTCCATAGTCGAATCCTTCGCGAGTAATGCAGGGGTGAATTTCGCTTTTGTCGCGAAACTGCCAGCGTACAGGTTCTCACGAAACGCGCCTCGTGTTCACGGAAATTTCATTATACTCTTTTTACATTCTTTTCTCTGGTGTGTCTCGTGTGTGAGTGGGGACAGGGCAGCTTAGAAAATTTGCTTCGAAATATAGTTTAAATTATACTATTATACACACTGTGTGTGAAAATAGTCGGTACAATTTTGTAACTCATTAAAGAAGAAATGGTGCCAACAAAGATTTCGTTAATTTTCAGTAAAGAGTAAATTGTCTACTTATTTACACAAATTTTACAAAAAGACGTAAATTTTTGCTACGAATGTTTCAAAATTATTGTTCAATTTTTTAAAATGAAATTTATCTTAATTCTTCTTATATTGTCATAAAGAATCGTTACTAAAAGTCGAAATTTTACCAGCGTCAATAAACACTAATAATCGAGACTCCAAATGATCATTAAAAAATTTTTTAAAAATACAGTGACAGAAGAAGGAGAATAGGAAAATTAGTTTTTCTAAATTAAAATTCACCTTGATTCATTTTATATTGTCCTAAAGAACCGTAACTAAAAATCGAAATTTTATCAGCGTCAATAAACACTAACAATCAAGACTCCAAATGATCACTGAAAAATAAGAAAAAAATACACCGAAAAATTAGTTTTTCCATATTCATCTCGATTCTTTCTATATTGTTCGAAAAAAACGTTGTCAATAATAATCTACAGTCTAAATGATCCTTAAAAATGAAGAAAAAGAAAGTACACAGACAGGAAGAAGAAAGAGAGCAGGCAAATTAACCCTTTAACCAGCAACGTTAGCTCGCTATCGCGGCCCATCAAAGGCAGCCAGAGATCCTCGAGATGACACGGCCATCAGGAGACACTGAGAAACGATTCGAGGGATCGCCTTAGATTTATCTGAAGAACCGCTACATATAGCACAGTACTCCGATCTCCTCTTCGAATCGATTTCTTCCAGTGTATACCTACACCTCTTCCTCGATGTCCACGAAAAACTTCTCAACAGTTAGAAACTCTGCGCGCAGGCATGCTCGCTCAAGCGAGAAATGATCTCTCTGAGAGACACTCTCACGCTAGGCCAATCCGTGCGTGACTGCACGAAATCATTTCAATTTCGTTTCACCGAGTGCAAAACAGGATCAAGGTGAAGATTCTTTCCGGGAAAAATTGATTCACTAAAAACTGATCGATTGTCATTTTTTTTTTGGAAATACTTTTTATTCTCGTTTTTGCAATTTTTCTGTATTCTGTATGAAAAAAAAAAAAAGGATTCTTGATCCTTTCGTTTATTGGCGTTTTGAAATTTAATACTAATTTTATCCTTTACGAACTTGCACCATGATTTGAAAAATAAAATTTAAAAAATTCCCGCAATCAATTCTCAAATGACAAATGCATTCTGTCACGCGACAATTATCCCTCTCCACTCGTTGATCCCTCGTACAGTAACTTTTCAGATACCTTCTCTAGATTTATTTTCCAAATCTTCCTCGGCAATCGAGGGAATCCTCGAAACAAGTCTCTCCCTCGATTCGTCGAACGTCGAACTGGCGTACGACGAAGTTCGGGTGTTCTTTCGATCGGAAACTGGTGCAGAGAAATGTACGACACGGGCTCTCATCGTTCTCCCACGCTCGCGGACAGATCTCGACGGGCGAGAATCTAAGGAAAAGCCGCGACACGATCCGTGCCACGTATATAGATATAGGCGGGATACGATGGGAAATAGGAACTAGGTTGGGCTGACGGAGCGATAAAGCCTGGTAGATACGGATGGTAATGAGAACCAGCGGCGTGGCTCGTGACTCGACCCGGTAACAATAGGGTTGCACCCGGGGCAGAACGGAGAAAAAAAGTTTTAACGGGCAGGCTTATGGAGTAAAGTCCATCACACGTTGGCTCTGTAGGACACACACGTGTGTTCTGTGTATGAGACGTACAGGGTGGTTCAAGAAGAGTGTGGCAAATTGTTCTGAAGTTGATTCGGGAGGAAAAATGTTAACTGAGAATATTATTGTTGTCGTGATAGTGAAGTGATATCTCGGGTGTTTTAAGTGTGCTCTGTGTATTAAATGTACAGGGTGATTCAAGAAGAGTGTGGCAAATTATTCTGGAGTTGATTCGGAAGGAAAAATTGCTAATTGAGAATTTTATTGCTGTCGCGACAGTGGAGTCGTGTCTTAGATATTAAAGGTGGTCTTTTGCGTGAGGTATACAGGGTGATTCAAAAGGAGTGTGACAAATTATTCTGGAGTTGATTCTGAGGAAATGTGCTAATTGAGAATTTTACTGCCATCATGATAGTGAAGTCATATCTTAGATATTAAAAGTGGTCCTTTGTATGAGACGTATAGGGTGATTCAAAAGGAGCGTGACAAATTACTCTGAAGTTGATTCGGAAGGAAAAATGTTGGTTGAGAATTTTATTGTTGTCGTGACAGTGGAGTCATATCTTAGATATTAAAGGTGGTCCTTTGCATGAGGTATACAGGGTGATTCAAAAGGAGCGTGACAAATTACTCTGAAGTTGATTCGGAAGGAAAAATGTTGGTTGAGAATTTTATTGTCATCATGATAGTGAAGTAATATAGCTGAGATTTTATTGTACGAGACATACAGGGTGATTCAAAAGGAGTGTGACAAATTAATTCGTAGTTGATTCTGAGGAAATGTCCTAATTGAGAATTTTACTGCCATCATGATAGTGAAGTCATATCTTAGATATTAAAAGTGGTCCTTTGTATAAGACGTATAGGGTGATTCAAAAGGAGCGTGACAAATTACTCTGGAGTTGATTCGGAAGGAAAAATGTTGGTTGAGAATTTTATTGTTGTCGTGACAGTGGAGTCATATCTTAGATATTAAAGGTGGTCCTTTGCATGAGGTATACAGGGTGATTCAAAAGGAGTGTGACAAATTATTCTGTAGTTCATTCTGAGGAAATGTGCTCATTGAGAATTTTATTGTCATCACGATAGTGAAGTAATATAGCTGAGATTTTATTGTACGAGACATACAGGGTGATTCAAAAGGAGTGTGACAAATTATTCTGGAGTTGATTCTAAAGGAAATATGTTAATTGAGAATTTTACTGCCATTATGATAATGAAGTCAGATATTATCAATGTGTCCTGTGAATGAGTCATACAGGGTGATTCAAAAGGAGCGTGACAAATTATTCTGAGGAAGAAATGTGAAGAGATACTTGCGTAGTTACTATAGATAAGAACTTTTATTGCCATCGTGTCAATGAAGTAATATCGCATCCATTAAAAGTGTACATAAAACATATAGGGTGATTCAAAAGGAATGAGATAAATTTCGACAAATTTTTCTGAGAACAAAATTATACAAAATCTGATTCTTGTGTTGTTACTATAGTCGAGAATCTTATTGTCGTCGCAGTCTCATACATTGTAAAGGAAAGAGAAGATTCTGGAAATCTGCTCCTCAAGTATGAATCAATGAATCCCAAGCACGATATTATTTACGAAGCATTTATTTCTGTTTCGAATATCCCTCATAGATCAACAGGACCTCCGTGTCCAATCCATTTAGAGGTAACGGAGATTCAGACACGTTAACGCTCGCCTTCCCTGATGAAAAGAGGTATCAGTGTATTGATACCACATTCGCCATTCAGTTCCAAACAACTGGTGTCCCGTGTTCCACTTATATTTCCCCGATACTTTGGAAGTTTAGAATTTTTATTTTCAAAGAACGATAAAGTTGACAAATTGCAACAAATTAAGCCTCGTTGATTCGGTACGAAAATTATGGCCTCGAGTTTGTCAGAGCCCAGACTAATCCAGGGTTAATTGCCACTTCCTACCAAGCACCGTGAAACTCTTTCCTGCTTCTCAGACTGAAACTTCCACTACTTCGCCCTCCTTTTTCACTCAATCGAGGCGATAAAACAAACTTGCCTAAATGAGCTACAATTCAGAAATCAAGCTCCAGCTACGAAGATTAGAAAAACCTTCAGCATAAGTGTAATTTCCATTTAATTTAATTCGTCTCGTAACTTTTTCCACAGACCAGTAGAAAATTGAAAATGATCTCCCCAGAGATTAGAAAAACCTTCAGCACAGATTACTTCAAACTCGACCACACAAACATTCCCAAATAAACGAATAATTTCCACCTAATCCAACTCCCGCCACAACTTTTTCCACAGTCACGCCAGAAGATCGAAGACAATCTCCAGCGAGGATCGATGAAAATTTCTCACGATCCTTCTGAATCACCCTGTACACGTGTACACGCAAGCACACACACACAGAGAGACACGTGTACACTGTACACAGGTAAGACAGCGTTGCAGCAGGGGACAGGGGGGAGGGATCTGGTTGGCGAATATCGTTCGCATATGGCCTGGAGACACAATGGCGAACTAAAGCGAGGCTCGTGATAACGCCGGCTGTGTTCTCGTAGGATGCCTAACCCTCGGCTCCGATCTTGCGAAAGATCACGGGCGTGAGCGTATTTAAGTGCGAACCGCGACGACGACGAACAACAACTCGGTCACCCGGAACCCCGTCGTCGATCTAATTTATGTTTGACATTACCGGGGACCAATAACGCGGCTCCACTTAAGGGAGTGAACGGAACGGAAAGCCACTGGTAATTAGACCGCGGATCCTCGTGTGAATTTTACTACCGAATGAAATATACGGAGGTACTTTCGCTTTGTCATCGAGCTTTCAGTTCGACTACTTTATGGTAGGATCGAAGTTCTGTTTTGAAAAGGACGGGGATAGGACGTCTATGTCTATGTCTTATGTGTTTCTCAATGATGTTGCAGTTCGCGAGCTTTGAGCTCATTACTGCTTCGATCATAATCTTTTGCCTATCCGTTTCCCAATACAGATAGGTGTTTTTACGAATTTTGTGTCGTTCGTTTTTCGTGGGTTACTTAGCCGTAGGGTTCTTTGCCCTCGTTTCCGTCCCCGCCACGTGGAGGCGAACCCATTTCTACTTCTTTTTAGACATTTTTGTTCATTTGTTTTGGATCGTGCACAGCACAATCTGTGAGTATATCACTTGGTAATATATTTCTCTTATGTTAATTTATATATATTCGATATGTTTACGGATTTTTGTTTTGTTTGATTTGTGGATGTTTCTTTTGTTTTGTTATATCTCCAGGTCACAGCTTTGTTGTAAGGATATTGCGATTTATGAATTTGTTTCGCTCCCGTCCAGCAGGTACACGTTTCTCTCTTCGGAGACTTGTTTTACGAAATCTACGAAGAGGTGGAGACGGGGATAGGACGGCTGGAAGAAGAGTTCGCGGAGTTTGTTTAACCACTTGCGCTGGAAAGACGTGCCACTTTTTGTCCCGTGTTAGATCTTCCTTTCCACTTACGAGAAATTTTGTTTTTCAAGTTTGCAAGAAAGGAGGACGTAGAGCACAGTCTGTACCAGAAGAGCGTGGACGCGGTATTTTCGAAACCTGAAACTTTGCTTGCGTGAAGCAAGTATTAGTTTATTAGACCTACTTTCGATTCCCTGAACCTTTTGACTGCGGCGCACTCTCGGAGAGAACCACCGACGGCGCGATATTCGCATATCAGTCGCTGTGACCGGTTGTCCACTGACCGAAACGGTACCCGGAGATTTGACACCATTCTTGGGGTTAACAAAGTAAATAATTGCAAATAAATTAGAAATATTCAAATATAAAAATGGAGAAATTGTAGATTTGTGGCTTCCATAAAGGAACACTTCTACCACGAGGACACAGTGTATCCCTGGAAATTTCATAGGGATTATTCATTTTTTACCCTCCATTCACAATCTGGGTCATTAATGACCCGAGCACGAACACTACAATATTCAATCCGTTAAAACGATTTAATTCTTCATTTGCTAGATCAATATTCAAACCACGATAATTTCCTTTCTTTTCAAAGATTAGAGATTCGAGGCTTTCACGGCTCGCTATCACACTGCGAAAAGAACATTTCTACAGCAAGAACACAGCTTATCCCTGGAAATCTCGGCAATAATAACTGTATCGAGGAATTAGTCATTTTTGACCCACCGTTAGCAATCTGGGTCGTCTCCGTTGAAAGAAACAGTCCTATTCTTCTCGTCCACTTTACAGCTTTTCTCATCGTGGAATAATAATACAGATGCAGATAAGCCAAATCCGCTCTATTATGGTACACGCTTTTCCTCGCCCCTTTTGCTTTAAAGTGAGTCCTTTTCTCGCTTGAGAAATTTCCATGCAGAAATTATTACAGCAAAAGTTCTATTGAAGAACGTAAGTAATTTATTAATTATTAATTACTCAACATAAGCAATATTTAGTCTACTACTTCGAGGAAATCAGCTGTGTTTTGCTTCGAAATGAATTCTTTTCTAGCTTGAGAAATTTCAGTGCAGAAATTATTACAGCAAAAATTCTATTAAAGAACGTGAGTAATAATTTATTACTGTTAATTGTTAATAATTCAATGGAAGCGATATTTAAACGGAAGTTATATGCAAAGTGTCTGTAACTGGCGATTAATTTATCAGCTCCGTTATAATTGGCGAAATTTAAATACCCGATGACTGCGGTTTCATTTGAAACGTGTTTAAAAAACTGCTTCGATAATATCGGTGGACGTGGGATGACTTAGAGTAACAGCTTGTGCAAACGTGTTACCAATTCAACGTACATCTGCGTGGCCTTCGATTATTCCACGTTATCTTTAATAGCTGCTTGTGCAACAAAAAACCTCGTTAAAATTCGTCGTATCACTGAAACATTTCCACTCTTTCGAATATCTGGGAGAAATGTTGCCGACGTATCAGAATTAGAATAAAAAGAATATCTTTTTGTCAAGTTTGTTTTGCATTTTCAAAGGATTTTAATCGCTTATTTACCGAGTAAAGTTTCTCCAATTTTTCCTCTTCGAAAATTAAAGGAAAAGAAGACAAATTTATGTCACTAACCATATGGTCGCTAACAAAATATCGTTTCATTAAGTTTCTTTTGCATTTTCGAAGGATTTTAGTCCTACACTTGCTAAATAAAATTTCTCCAACCTTTTCCTCTTCGAAAATTAAAAGAAGACAAACTTATGTCGCTAACGAATTTCATTAAATTTCTTTCGTATTTTCAAAGGATTTTAGTCCTACATTTGCTAAATAAAATTTCTCCGACTTTTTCCCTTCCGAAAATCAAAAGAAAAGAAGACAAATTTGTTCCACTAACCATAAGTTCGCTGATAAAATACCTTTCGTATCTTCAAAGGATTTTAATTCTACATTTGCTAAATAAAATTTCTCCGACTTTTTCCCTTCCGAAAATTAAAAGAAAAGAAGACAAGTTTATGTCGCTAACCATAAAATCGCTAACGAAATATCGTTTCGTTAAATTTCTCGAGAATTTTCAAACAACTTTAATCATTTATTTCGTAACCAAGAAAAACTTGAAAAATTCGATTTTTTCCAAAATTCTGAACCAAAAAATCCTCTCGACAATTGCACAAAGAGTACACACCGTGACCCGCATTTCCTCCACTATCCTTGATACGCTACCCTTCGATTTTAACGTTCGCCTGACCTCTTTAACAGCGCGGAGCTCGAGCCTTTTTCAGAATATCCTGACGATGTCGTCCTTGGCATTGTTCGATCGATGCATTAATTCGAACGCGATGCATTACTGCAATAACCAGTTACCATAGAACAAGTCGAGGTACAGCTGCTTTTATTTCATCACCGTTCGACCCCACACACGCAGTTTCTCCCCGAGCGCGGGAAAACGGAACGAGCGAGAAAATGATCGAAAGAAAAGAAAAACAGCGTTACACGTTCAATATTCTTCAACGCGAGAGAATTTCTTGCATGACACCGTACAATCTTCCAGTCTTTTCAATTCGTGAGAAATAGAAGATGCACTCCAGCTGTGCATTGAAATTGTTGTCGTTGGAAAAAAAAGTTGTCACTTCTGCATGGCATAGTGGATGAGAGTGTTTTTGTTCAATGTTACTTGGAATAATTACGGTACGAATTATGCGGAAGATGAAAGAAATGGTAGATTATGGTTTAACGTGATTTCTTTTCTGCAATCTATCGATAAAGTGAAGATAATTTTCGCCAAATTATTTTGGGAAAATGTTTTACCACAGTTGAGAAATCTCAAGGAAAGATAATGGTCTAACGTGATTTCTTTTTTGACAATTTATCAAAAAAAATGAAGATAATTTTCGAGAGAATGTTAATTGCACCAAATTATTTTAGGAAAATGTTTTACCACAGTTGAGAAATTTCAAGGAAAACTTATTTCATATTTTTTGGTGACCTATTGCAAAAATGTAGATAATTGTAGCTTCACTTTTTGGAAATTCGTGAGAATGTTGATATGGTCAAATTATTTAAATTACGTAGTTCAAAAATTTCAGAGAAAAATGTAGGTCGATGAGAGAGAATTAACTTTGATAAATTTGCTAATGGGTTACTTTGATCCAGATGATGTTTCCAATATCAAAAACTGCATCTCCTTTGAGGCTCCCCTAGCAGCATGCTCAACCCCCAATACTCATCCACCTAGCAACAGAATTCGCCTAACCTTGTCAAAGCCCCTCAAATCCCTCGACCAAACCTTCTTACCAAACTTCAAACGTTCAAAATTCTCGATAATCAATATCTTCACAGATTCTGCTCGAGCAGATTAATATCTCGTAAGGGAAGAGAAAAATTGATGACACAATGTGATGTAGTAATCGCAGCTGTGAATAGTTTTATTGGAATCATTTTTCCACATTTACTTTGGAATCGTTCTTCGTTAACGAAGTTTCACGACGCTAGTTTAACGTGAAAGCGTTAAAAAATAAGAACAACCAAATTTGGGAAATAGAAAAAATTGAAAAGTTATTCAATTCCAAAATAACACGGAATAAAGCGTGAAATGTGAGAAAAGGCTTTCGTTACTATAAAAAATGGAACCAAATTCGGGGTATGAGAGTTCTAGAATTATTCGAGCACCAAGCAGACATAAAAAGATAAGAAAAAGACACTTCAGTGCTTAGAAAATGGAACCGAATTCGGGGAACAAAAGAAATTAAAAAAATTTGCTCAATTCCAATATAATGGAACAAAACAGATCCATAAAAAGCGTGTAAATTATAAGAAAGAAACTTCAGTACTTCAGAAACGGAAGCAAATTCGGGAAACCAGACAGAATCTAAAAAAGTTGCTCAATTCTAAAATAATGAAAGAGAAAAAACTTCAGTACTTAAGAAATGTCACCAAAATTCAACGATGAAAAAATCTAAATAACTGTAATGATCTATTAGGTACACAAATTAATTCTCTCCCATTTCCATAAAGTCTCCACAACCTCATCCACACAAAACCGCCCTATTTTTCACAGAAGCAAATTCTATTTTTCAGTCGCTCGACAAAGGGAAAAAATGATCTAATACAAAGAATATCATTTCGAACACTGAAACAATATTCAAATTTTCATACCCACAATCACCAAACTTTGTGAAAAAAAACCCCACCAATTTAATTAATCCACCTAATAAACGACTGTCTAAATTTGCTTCACATTCAGTGCCCTAACACCTACAAACGAGAATATACACACATAGGAGGCCGTTTATGCGTAATGCGGCTTCAGGTAGCCACGATGCAGGGAGAAGAAGTGGCACGAAGGAAGAGGGGTGCCCGGTCGACTTCCGGTTGAGTCAGACCCGCTGCAACTGGCGCAGACGCAGGGTGTGGGTCGTCCTTTTCGTACTTGTTTCCACGATAATCGCTTAATGCAAAATTCGGCGATTTCTCAACAAACACGCAGACACATTCTCGAGTATATTCATCAGGCGTAGGTTGATTACTTTACCCGGTTTTATCCACGATTTAATATTCTTTCGGTGATTCACCGAAAGGCTGACACGTGTTAAACGGTAGATGATCGAAAGTGGGCACTTGAACCGGAGAGATTGTGTGGGATAGACGTTGATTGTTCCAACGACGTCTTATTCGGAATTGCCGGGTTTATTTGGAGAGTTCGCCGGGTTTCACGTGCCGGCTGATGCTCGTTAACCCTTTTAGTAACGAGCGTTGCAGAGTTGAACGCCAGGTATGGACTTGTCAGTTTGTATTAACGTGGTGTTTGGTATAATGCTGTGTACAGATTGTGCGAGATATCGGTGGAGTCAGAAAAGTGTGTATTAGAGTATGTAGACACGTTTTTCGATTGTGTTTTAGATTCTCAAATCTAATTTCTCACCTCAAGAAATGGTTTTCTCCTTTTTGTAGGTATTATCGAGAGAACGATGTGGAACAGAGATTCCACTGGAGAGAAATTCGTCCTCGTAAGTTAAGAATCGAGGGAGACTGTAATGAAACTTTTAAGAAATATGAAAAAATTCATGTAGGTTCTTGGAACGTTCTAAATAAGGATTGTAGTAATAGATTTGAAAAATATGTCGTTATTGCAAATTTGTAAAGTAAAAGAAGTAAAGTTTAGAACTAGCGCAGACAAAATGGACCCAAGTCTACGTTTTTACTTCCTAAATTAAGTGAAAAAATTCATGCAGCTTCTTCGAACATTCTAAATAAAGATTGTAATAATAGATTTCATTATTACAAATTTATAAAGTAAAACAAATAAAGTTTAGAACTAGCGCAGACAAAATGGACGCAAGTTTACGTTTTTGCCTCGTAAATTAAGAATCGAGGGAGACTATATATTGGAGTCATTGAAAAGTCTTTGAAAAAATCTGAAAAAATTCATGCAGCTTCTTCGAACATTCTAAATAAAGATTGTAATAATAGATTTCATTATTACAAATTTATAAAGTAAAACAAATAAAGTTTAGAACTAGCGCAGACAAAATGGACGCAAGTTTACGTTTTTGCCTCGTAAATTAAGAATCGAGGGAGACTATATATGGGAGTCATTGAAAAGTCTTTGAAAAAATTCATGCAGCTTCTTCGAACATTCTAAATAAAGATTGTAATAATAGATTTCATTATTACAAATTTATAAAGTAAAACAAGTAAAGTTTGGAACTAGTCCAGACAAAATGGATCCAAATTTACGCAATAAGAGTCAATCTTTTTTGAAAATACACTGATTTTCTTAATAAACTCGAGGGATCTTTCACCCAGAAAATAAAGATTCCTCCCAATCTTTCTGTAAACTCTCCACCGAATTAACGAGAAACCACGTACATTGAAAAAACCACGAATACCCTTATTCCAGTAAAAGCTTATTAAACCTCCATAAACTTCCTGCTGTCACTCCCCAAGAAAAATCTCCATAGCCCGAAACAATCTTACCACCAGGAAGCCCTAACGATCCACTAAATCTCAATCCCCACGAACCAACCACGAACCTCCTCATTCATCTACGTATAATTTCAAGAAAACAGAACATTCAACCCCTTTATGCCAAGAATCACATCTCACTTAATCTAAATTTGCCATTCATCAGAGAAGCGACGATCGTCAGATAAACAAGAAATTCCTGCCAAAGAAAGAAACCAAAAGAAGAAAATTCCGAAAGGGTTAAGAACAGACACACGACTAGCCATGTTTTCAATGTCGGCCGGCGTTCATTTACCTTTCCGCGAGAAGCGGTAATTGGAGGGACGGGCGTGGACACACTCGAAATAATTCAGTTGAAACAGCGAAACACCGCCGGTTATTTTTCTCCTCGGTGCGCGGCGCAGCCCCCGTCTCGCTCACCCTCCAGCATTAAATTCCCCCTCGATTGAACGCAAACAGGAGAGCAGAGCTGACCGCCACACGCTGCATTTCAAAACGGTCGTCTCCACGCAGCTCTCTTGCTTAAAGAGCGGGGAGAGACAGCGTATATGTGTGTATCTCTCCCTCTCTCCCTCTTTGTGTGTGTCTCTCCCTCTCTCTCTCTCTGTCTCTCCCTCACTCACTGTGTCTCTCCCTCACTCTGTCTCTCCCTCACTCACTGTCTCTCCCTCACTCACTGTCTCTCCCTCACTCTGTGTCTCTCCCTCACTCACTGTGTCTCTCCCTCACTCACTGTCTCTCCCTCACTCTCTATCTCTCCCTCACTCTCTGTCTCACCCTCACTCTGTGTCTCTCCCTCACTCACTGTGTCTCTCCCTCACTCACTGTCTCTCCCTCACTCTCTGTCTCTCCCTCACTCACTGTCTCTCCCTCACTCTCTGTCTCTCCATCACTCTCTGTCTCTCCCTCACTCACTGTGTCTCTCCCTCACTCTCTGTTTCTCCCTCCCTCTCTGTCTCTCCCTCACTCACTGTGTCTCTCCCTCACTCTCTGTCTCTCCCTCCCTCTCTCTCTTTCTCTGTGCGTGTCTCTCTTTCTCTCTCTCTGTGTGCGTGCGGTGTGGGTGTGCACGGTTGAATCGTACTCGTGAAGTACAGCTGCGTGTAGCACGAGAATAGTAACGACACGGCAGAGGTACTATACCCACATGGGATCGTTGGATGTGCAAAGGCTGCCGACCTATCTCTCTCTCCACGGAGTTTGCCGCTCCGCTTTGAAGATGCAAGACCGGCGTGTCAGCGCGATATAATTAGACGCATCTGATGAGCGTCGATGTAATAACCGTGCACGAGTATATGCACGCTGGGATTTCGTTGTGTTGCTGTTTTGATTCATAGCGTTGTATCGCGTGTACAATAGAACGCATCGTGTTCTTTTCAATTTTTTTAATCGATCAATCGTGTCACACTGTGTAACTTTTCATTTTTGGATCATTCTTCGTTTCTCTATAATTTTTCATTTCCGGATTACCTTCATTTCTGGACAATTTTGCATTTCCCTTCAAATTTTTCACCAGCTGTTAATTCACTTCCACAAGCAACAGCGAGTCGTTATTTCGGACCTTTAAATTCCTCGATTTTTCCCCAAACACCGTGTTCGTTTTTCTTCTTTTAAGTACAAAAGTAAAGGACGCAAAAAATTGTTGAATTACGTTAACCCTTTCATTACTATCGACGCCTAAGGCGCTTTGAAAATCTGCTCACACTGTACAGTTCGCGCCTTTCGGCGCACTTCTAGTCTAATTTAATCCTTAATTTTATCTTTCAACTATTTCCACCTTAATTTAACGGGACAAATTTCAAAACGATACGGCCGAAATACCAAATTTTTCAGCCGTGATTAAAAACCTACCCTTCAGTCACCCACGTTACGCATTAAAATCCGCCGTAGCGAAAGGGTTAAAAAAGTTACTACTAACTTTGCACGCGTTACATCGGTCTCTTTGAAACACGAATAATCGCGCGCACTACATATACAAGGTGTCCGAAGATATCTGAACGTTCAAATAAACTTCCCTCTAAATCGATCAACACTCGAGAAAATATCAATTTCCGTCTGGTTAACAACGCGACAACATCTCGATTCGTCGAGCAAACCGTTCCCCGTCGAAGTTTCGTGTAATTCAATGCAATTCGTGGCTATCCAGAGAGAGAGAGAAAGAGAGAAGTACCGGTCGGTTGTCAACCAGAGAGAAAGAGAGAGACCGCTCGTGTCGTAATCCTTCATGGTGGTCCAGATCTTGCGGCTGGATTCTTCGAGGTCGCGCGCGAAACCGCCGCGCGCTCGTCCATGCGCGCAACGTTCACCAAAATATACGGCAACGAGTTTACAAACGATGTTTTCGTGTACACCAGACACAACCTTCGTTCGTATGTCGATAACAGCGTTGCCGGTTATCGAGACAGAGAATCGAACGACGAAACGGTGGCACGTTGAACGATATCGAGATATCGTGTCCTTGGACGAGGATGAGTCTGTGTATTGATCGAGGCATCGATTGCCGGATCGAGCGTCGAATTTGAGATGCACGAGATTGCAGTCACGGTTTATCGAGTTTTATTGGCTGGAATTTTCTGGGAAATTGGACAGGGACAAATTTCAGATGAATTTTGGTTTTTGGTACGTTTGCGTTGTATTTCTCTTTTTTGGTAGATTTTGGAATGGAGATTTGATTAAGGGAGTAAGTTCCTTTACTGTAGACACTTCATTTGTGTCGAATGAATATTTTATCAATAAACTAAGGTTTTAAGAAATTTTGGACGAATTTTGGTTTTTGGTACGTTTGTGTTGTATTTTTATTTTTTGGTAGATTTTGGAATGAAGATTTGATTAAGGGAGTAAGTTCCTTTATTGTAGACACTTCATTTGTGTTGAATGAAAATATCAGTAAACTACTAAGGTTTTAAGAAATTTTTGATGGATTTTGGTTTTTGGTACGTTTGTGTTGTATTTCTCTTTTTTGGTAAATTTTGGAATGGAGATTTGATTAATGGAGTAAGTTTCTTTAAATATTAAAGATAATGAAGTAAAGCATTCTTTTTTACTTTTTTAGTGTTATTTTATATTGTATTCACTTAATTTGTGTGGAATGAAAATATCAGTAAACTAAGTTTTTAAGAAATTTTGGAAAAGGACGCAAAAAATTGTTGAATTACGTTAACCCTTTCATTACTATCGACGCCTAAGGCGCTTTGAAAATCTGCTCACACTGTACAGTTCGCGCCTTTCGGCGCACTTCTAGTCTAATTTAATCCTTAATTTTATCTTTCAACTATTTCCACCTTAATTTAACGGGACAAATTTCAAAACGATACGGCCGAAATACCAAATTTTTCAGCCGTGATTAAAAACCTACCCTTCAGTCACCCACGTTACGCATTAAAATCCGCCGTAGCGAAAGGGTTAAAAAAGTTACTACTAACTTTGCACGCGTTACATCGGTCTCTTTGAAACACGAATAATCGCGCGCACTACATATACAAGGTGTCCGAAGATATCTGAACGTTCAAATAAACTTCCCTCTAAATCGATCAACACTCGAGAAAATATCAATTTCCGTCTGGTTAACAACGCGACAACATCTCGATTCGTCGAGCAAACCGTTCCCCGTCGAAGTTTCGTGTAATTCAATGCAATTCGTGGCTATCCAGAGAGAGAGAGAAAGAGAGAAGTACCGGTCGGTTGTCAACCAGAGAGAAAGAGAGAGACCGCTCGTGTCGTAATCCTTCATGGTGGTCCAGATCTTGCGGCTGGATTCTTCGAGGTCGCGCGCGAAACCGCCGCGCGTTCGTCCATGCGCGCAACGTTCACCAAAATATACGGCAACGAGTTTACAAACGATGTTTTCGTGTACACCAGACACAACCTTCGTTCGTATGTCGATAACAGCGTTGCCGGTTATCGAGACAGAGAATCGAACGACGAAACGGTGGCACGTTGAACGATATCGAGATATCGTGTCCTTGGACGAGGATGAGTCTGTGTATTGATCGAGGCATCGATTGCCGGATCGAGCGTCGAATTTGAGATACACGAGATTGCAGTCACGGTTTATCGAGTTTTATTGGCTGGAATTTTCTGGGAAATTGGACAGGCACAAATTTCAGATGAATTTTGGTTTTTGGTACGTTTGCGTTGTATTTCTCTTTTTTGGTAGATTTTGGAATGAAGATTTGATTAAGGGAGTAAGTTCCTTTACTGTAGACACTTCATTTGTGTTGAATGAATATTTTATCAATAAACTAAGGTTTTAAGAAATTTTGGACGAATTTTGGTTTTTGGTACGTTTGTGTTGTATTTTTCTTTTTTGGTAGATTTTGGAATGGAGATTTGACTAAGGGAGTAAGTTCCTTTATTGTAGACACTTCATTTGTGTTGAATGAAAATATCAGTAAACTAAGTTTTTAAGAAATTTTGGATGAACTTTGTTTTTTGGTACGTTTGTGTTGTATTTCTCTTTTTTGGTAAATTTTGGAATGGAGATTTGATTAATGGAGTAAGTTTCTTTAAATATTAAAGATAATGAAGTAAAGCATTCTTTTTTACTTTTTTAGTGTTATTTTATATTGTATTCACTTAATTTGTGTGGAATGAAAATATCAGTAAACTAAGTTTTTAAGAAATTTTGGACGAATTTTGGTTTTTGGTACGTTTGCATTGTATTTCTCTTTTTTGGTAGATTTTGGAATGAAGATTTGATTAAGGGAGTAAGTTCCTTTACTGTAGACACTTCATTTGTGTTGAATGAATATTTTATCAATAAACTAAGGTTTTAAGAAATTTTGGACGAATTTTGGTTTTTGGTACGTTTGTGTTGTATTTTTATTTTTTGGTAGATTTTGGAATGAAGATTTGATTAAGGGAGTAAGTTCCTTTACTGTAGACACTTCATTTGTGTTGAATGAATATTTTATCAATAAACTAAGGTTTTAAGAAATTTTGGACGAATTTTGGTTTTTGGTACGTTTGTGTTGTATTTTTCTTTTTTGGTAGATTTTGGAATGGAGATTTGACTAAGGGAGTAAGTTCCTTTATTGTAGACACTTCATTTGTGTTGAATGAATATTTTACTAATAAACTAAGGTTTTAAGAAATTTTTGATGGATTTTGGTTTTTGGTACGTTTGTATTGTATTTCTCTTTTTTGGTAGATTTTGGAATAGAGATTTGATTAATAGAGTAAATTTCTTTAAATATTAAAGATAATGAAGTGAAGCATTCTTTTTTACTTTTTTAGTGTTACTTTATATTGTATTCACTTAATTTGTGTAGAATAAAAATTTTATCAATAAACTAAGTTCCTTCAAATTTTAAAGATAATAAAATAGAGTACTTTTTCACTTTGTTTCATTTTTAAAAAGTTTACCATTTCTTAGAATACTGAAAATAACAAAACAGAGCATTTCCTAACCTTTTCAATATTCTTTCATATTACATCCACATAAAATATTTAAAAATCTCACAATTATCCATAAAATTCTTTTCCAAGTGTCGCCTACTACTGTTAACATTTATGCCCCACAAACTGCAATACGTACACTACCGGCCAAAAGTTTGGTATCACCGAGCATTGCAATTTACACAAAAATTTCGAGAAAAAAGTCATCGACTTTGAGAATTTTTTATCGTTCGAATCGAATAAATGTAGAATTGAGATAAACTTCAAATCTATGAAAAATTAGCAGCAGATTTAGTATCGATGAAAACTTTTAGCCGGTAGTGTATATCAATTTTATAGATCACGAACGACACAAAAATAGGAGACAGCGTAGCATTAATAAAATTCCACAATTTTTCTATATTATTTAGATATTCTATAAAATACCTAAAAGCCTCGTGATTTGCAATAAAATTCTTTTTCGAACATTGCTTGCTATTGTTGACATTGTTAACGAGCCTCGTAAACTGTGCTATAGTATCGATAAACGTATCACATGAATATTTCATAGATTATGAACGACCCGAAACTATAATAGAATACGGAATTTACTGGATAAAACGGTGACTCCATCAGGGAGGTTCTATGATACGCATCGACTCGTATTTGGCGCCGTATTAGGAAAGTACTAGTTAAGAAAGGCGGTCACACTAGTGCTTCTAATCGGAGAAAAAAAAAGAAAAGATACAGTCGACACTCCACGAATTGTCAGTTTGTGAAAAACTGGAGCCTATTTCCACTCCAATTTCCACTGGAAAAACAGTCATTCTTCTTACCGATTCTCTAATTTCACGGTGAATTTCAACGTTACCAAAAAAAAGTGTTAAAAACCTGCACAATTTTGACATTCTTTGATCTCAAGCGAAACCGTCGATTTCGTCAATTTTAATTAATCTTTTTCATTTTAATTGAACGTAATAAATCGAAAGCTAAATTAATCTCTAATTTCGATTAAAATTAATTAAAAACGAAACTTAGAATAATTTTGTTCATCGAAGAATAATTAACACTGAATTTTAATTAGCGTGTTGTTAGTTCGAGATTCGATAATTTTCTGTAGTTTAAGGAATGTCTTGTTGATCGAAGATTAATTTTATTGCACGAATCGTTGAGAAAATCATAGAAGCTGCAACAATTTGGAGAAATAGGTAAAACGTTCTGACGATTTAAGTTCCTCGAATTCACTCACCCCTGCTTTGTTAAAGATAAACTATAAAATGTTTTAAGGTTCTTGCAACGTTAGCTAGTTGTACAACGATTCTGGGAACACGCGTTCTATGGTCTTCACGAGTAATCTAGTTAATGGAAAGAACTTTCACCTACTTCGAAATTTGTTAGCTTATCGCGCTACAGATCTGATGAATTATCTTCCGTTGCCCGATTCATGCCGCAGTTTGATCTATGAAACCATGCAGAAAAATGAACGGAGATTTATTGATTGGTCTGCACTTTGTACGCTTCTTTTTTTTAGAAGAAATATGAACTTGAAGTAAAAAGTGGAAAATGTGAAATGTATTTTTCGGTGAAAATTTGTTGTAAGAAAATCGAAAATAAATTTAAAATGGAAAATCAAAAGTGTGAAATGTATTTTTCGGTGAAAATTTGTTGAAGAAATTGAAAGTAGATTTAAAATGGAAAATGAAAAATGGGAAATGTATTTTTTGGTGAAAATCTGTTTAAAAAAATGGAAAATGAACTTAAAATAGAAAATTAAAAGTGTGAAATGTATTTTTCGGTGAAAATCTGTTTAAAAAAATGGAAAATGAACTTGAAATAGAAAATTAAAAGTGTGAAATGTATTTTTCGGTGAAAATCTGTTTAAAAAAATGGAAAATGAACTTGAAATAGAAAATTAAAAGTGTGAAATGTATTTTTTGGTAAAAATTTGTTGAAAGAAAATCGAAAATAAATTTAAAATGGAAAATGAAAAATGGGAAATGTATTTTTCCGTAAAAATTTGTTAAATAAATCGAAAATGAACTTAAAATAGAAAATTAAAAATGGGAAATGTATTTTTCCGTAAAAATTTGTTAAAGAAATCGAAAATAAATTAAAAATGCAAAGTGAACAATGTGAAATGTATTTTTCCGTAAAAATTTGTTAAAGAAATCGAAAATAAATTAAAAATGCAAAGTGAACAATGTGAAATGTATTTTTCCGTAAAAATTTGTTAAAGAAATCGAAAATAAATTTAAAACAGAGAATGAGAAATGTGAAATGTATTTTTTTGTAAAACCTTGATAAAAGAAAATCGATACTATTTATACACTTTAATGATTATAAATTACAATATGTATATAACATGTTACGTACAGGAAATTGACACGATTATCAACATCTTAGTTATTTATGATTCGTAATAGTTGGACGGATGGTTATTAAAATGAATGGTTATTATACAATGCCTCTGAGTTGCAAACGAAGTCACGTAAAGGATACGAAGATAGCTTCGTTCAATTTCAAACGAAAGCGAAAGTTATGCTTTTCTTTCGTTTTATCCTGTAATAGACTAGCTTCTGCTATAATTATCGTGTTCATCGACATAAACGCCTATCCTATTTCACAAACTTCATCAATTTCCATCTTCGTACGAATTGCATTTAAATCGATAATGAAGAAAACTGTAATTTTTTTTTCAATAATATTGATCATCGTTTCATGAAAATTCTTTCCGTTTTAATTGTATTGATCATCGTTTCAAGAAAACTCTTCCGTTTCTAATTATATATACAATATTTTGCAAATAAAAGTGTAACAGTTTAATTAACGCAACGTAATTAAAACTTATTTGCACAAGTGCATATTTATCGCGTCCCAGAAAATGATCTATCAGTGACATCAACGATCTATCTTCATACGATTTCTTCAATGATGCACGGTCAGAACGATCTTAAACAGATGCAGCCTGCACGAATTTGCATTTTCATTTTACAGATGCAAATTATTCGGCGATAAATCTATCCCTGCTAACCGATGCACATTTCATCCATTTCTAATTAATCGAATTCAATAACATCGGTTTAAAATGCTTGTAAAACTTCCAGCTATTTGCAAAATATAAGAAAGAAAGGTGATTTCTAGATACTCGTTGATTCACAATTTTTGCTTCATTTTAACGAGCCGTGTACTCCTGAAGAATTGGACACCTTGTATATAATTTCACCCATCGAAA
Organism: Habropoda laboriosa; assembly: GCF_001263275.1. Taxonomy (NCBI): domain Eukaryota; kingdom Metazoa; phylum Arthropoda; class Insecta; order Hymenoptera; family Apidae; genus Habropoda; species Habropoda laboriosa. Next base: position 3,931,989 of record NW_017100231.1, read on the forward strand.
AGTTGAAAAAATTGTAATAAAAGATAATTAAAATAAGTTTACTATTTTATTTTTGTAATGTAGATAATTGAAAACTGATTAAAAATTACGTAAACCTAATGTTTATGTTATGAGGAACGCTAAATCGAAGATTTAACGGAAAAATTGCTAGGAAAATGTTGAATTAAAATTTCAATTTTACGAAATTCTAAGTTTACGAAATTTCAATTTTACAAAATTTCAGTCTTACGAAATTCTATGTTTACGAAATTTCAATTTTACAAAATTTCAGTCTTACGAAATTCTAAGTTTACGAAATTTCAATTTTACAAAATTTCAGTCTTACGAAATTCTAAGTTTACGAAATTTCAATTTTACAAAATTTCAGTCTTACGAAATTCTAAGTTTACGAAATTTCAATTTTACAAAATTTTCATTTTACGACATTAATTATCAGCTGAGATTCTAAGGCAGAAAAGTGTTAAACTCTAATTTTCATTCCACTAAACTCTCATTTCAAGACATTAGCTATCCGCTGAAATTACACGCCAGAAAGTTTAACCTCGTATGCAAAGGAGCGAGCGTAATTTTTTTGCGCGACCATCCGCCGAAACCGCGGCAAAACGAAAGGCCAAATGTTACGAGTATCCTTTCCCACGTCGCACCAGATGCGAACCTTTTGTACCGAACGAAAGCCGCGTGACTTACACACGCCACGTTCTATCCCGCGACGAGCTGCATCCCTTTAAGGCGAGTCCACGTCGCGGCGGAAACACGCGGCCGCGGACGAAAAAGAAGAATCGCGGGGAACTCCCGATTCTCATTACGTCACGCTCATTCCTTTTGCATAGGTTACGAAAGTAAGGTACAAAGCGAAAATTGAAGCTCCGTTCTCAAATTGCGATTCTTGGAATATTTGAATTTCTAAGGGAAATACTAAAATTTTGAGCGCTTAGCTTTTTTGGAAAAAATTCCTAAGCTCGGGAGATTTTGAAGTGTTTAAATTTTGGCGCGTGAAGAAATTATGAGAGGAAAATTGAAACCTGATCGTGGTGACAAAATTTGTAATACTTGTGAGAGAAATTTGATTTTCCACTCGTGGAAGTCTCCTGAATCGGTATAGCCAATGGTCGACACTAAAGTGTACACGAACACGTTGCAATAAATCGTGTTAATAATGGAACGAAGTGTTGTTTCTTGAGAAGGAAGAAATTTAAAGATATTTAGACAAATAAATTTGCAGGTTCTATCTATGAAACAGGTTACTCCCACCGTCGGTCAATATCATCTTACAGGATGAGTTCCCTTGCCTCGAACAAATTTGATACTTAACCCTTCCTTCCACTTCTTTCAAACAAAATACAATATAAACCAGCAAGAAATTCATCCTATATAAACGAAACACACGTCTGACCAAACCTCTCTTCTCTTATGTCATCCATTTAAACACTATCCTTTTACTCCATCATCCCCAATACAAGAATCACATCTCACAAAGACGTATTACATTATTGATATACTATCCCTAAATGTTCTCCAGTTACCAATGAATGTACACTACCGATAGAAAGTTCAGGAGCTGTATATTAGGACGACGCATGAGTTCGTTAGAAACGTAGAAATGCGTTTTTTACTGTGCCTGTTTGTTAGCATACTTGAATTTAACAGAACTTTGGAAATTTCATAGCCTGCAAAAATATGTGAAATTTTTCACAAAAATATCTGACTTTCGCGAATCAGAAAAGTCACAAATAGTCAAGTTGAGGAGCATAAAACAAGATGGCGTAAAGGTCCCTAATATATTTGAGGGGAACTCCTGAAATTTAGCGAAAAGTATTTGGAAATGTGAAAAAATGGCATCATTTCTAACTTTAATTTTACGTTTCAATTTTCTACCCTTCGACTGGTAAAAAGAGACAAAAGGGACTCTTGCGCCGACCTGATACATACACATCATAACCGCTCGTCCAGGCGAAAGCCAAGAGCCCCTAAGTGCAAAATCACAGACACAGAGCTACTCACTCAACGTTTTATTGATCCAATCTGCGAGGTCCTCCTGCAGCGGCAGCAACTGTCTGCTCTGTGCCGAGTGTAGACGCTCGTGATAGAAGTCTGCGTACTCTTCCTCTTCCGGCGAGGGCCTGGGCACGTCGCTGCGATTGAACACAGTGACCGAGGATGGTCCCCAGCTGCTGCGATAACGGGTGTGCTGCGAAGACGGGAATCGATTGGCGTACGACATCCTGAAGCGGAAAAGAGCCGAGGAGATGTCCCGGTGGCCCGCACCGGCCCCTCTTCAACTTTATCTCGCACGCTTCACTCTCTCACTCTCTCGCTGCTCTTTAATTCCTCCTCCCTCGTTTTTACACAGCTCTACTACGCTGCTCCTCCTCTTTCAGATACGCCGCGGATTACTCGTCCGCGTCCTCTCTCGACTACTGAAGAGTCCCGGCGACGCCGTGCGATGCTGCACGTCTGTCGATTACGAGGCTCTGGAAAGCAGAATTCACCCCTTGAGCGACAGGCTTTAAGAGTACATCCTCTGTAATTAAATTTTCAAAATTCAACTTCTCTTCGGTTCGGACAAATTTCAAATTTTCTTCATCTCCTATTATACCCTCGTGAGAATACTATCGGTAGATAGGTAAGATTCTCCCGTTGAAAATGAGCCCAAACACGACCATATTCGGACTATTTTTCGCTGAAAACGTTATACCGGGTATCTTTCAATTTTCGAACTAAGATTTTCGAAATTGTCCGAAAGTAGTCGTGTTTGGACTCATTTTACAAGTCCCTCGATAATACGTTCAGGGATACATATATCCAACGAAAAGAATCAAAACTTATTCACTGCCATAACTTCGCAATCTCGAATTACTTCTTTTCCATTACGCTAATTCTTCGCATACCGTATTCGAGCCCGTCATACGACCCCAAGGAGGAAAAAATCTCGATGAGATTATGGGAATACTTCCGCGAGACCAAAGTGGAGAGGAGAGATTGCGAAGAGATGGAAAACATAACCGGAAGATGAGCGCACGCGTGTTTCAGGAGACGTAGCCATAAACGGGACAAGATATGAGGAGGCTGCTAGCCGACGTGAGTGACTGGCAGCCAGGAAAACGAGGCTCGAGTGCGTTTTCGGGAATGAATGGGTTTTATGTTACGCGGAGCTGTTTATAGGATGTCGGCCGACAATGTTTCATAATAACCTTGAGAGGGATGAGACTGCAGCTTCTCGACCTCGCGCCGCTGGAAGCTGCGGGCTCGTTAGACGGTTCATCTCGGTATACGTGTATACACTGGATGATGATCGTGCAAGTTACGAGATACAGCGTGTGTGTTCCCTTGATTTCGTTCAATAAAACGGGTATTTTGTTTCTGGTAATGGGTTTTATTTGGTCGTTCGAATGATGGATGGAGGAAAGCCTGTGTACGGGTGGTACAGAAGTACACAGGCTATAACGGGTTTTAAAATAGTTTCTATATATACATTTATTATAGCAATTTCGTTATTCGTGATGAAACAATTCTGTGTTATAAAATAACATTTGTAATCAGATTGCAGTGGTTGTGTACGTTAAATCTACCGTATTCTCATTATCTGCTGCATAATTTTCTGAAATCTGGATATACAAGATGAGTCATAACTTGTCCAAATTTAGGAGAAATGAAGCTTAATACTTATAGAAAAATCACAAATACTAAATCTCATAATCTAAATCGTATAATATTAAATCTCATAATACAAGATGAGCACACGATACGTTCCAAAGTTCCCTGATAAATTTTGAAAAATATTAAAAGATACCAACGATTTTGTCGATTATTCACGTAGCACACAACCTAACCTGCAATTCTTTCACGTTATTATAGGTTAGGTTCGCACGTATTCCATAATCAACTAATTCCTGCAGCCAGAAAACGCAGAAATGTCACGTTTAACCGACGCAGAAATTAACAGGGGATTAAAAAGATCGGCGTAAATTTTCCCAAAGCTCGCACAGTGTCCACAAACCGCCTCTGTAATTTAAACGGCACTCGACGCCGCCATTAGCATTCATCGACAGCCTCCGGGCACGTTTCTCGCACGGAGGCCTCGCGATTTAGCTGAATCGGTGTCGCGTGGGACTGCGGAACGATCGATCGAAGGAAACGGGGGGGAAAACAGGGGAGAGAGAAAAAGAAAATTGGAAAATCCACGTAAATCCTTGGACGCTTCGGACTATCGCCTCGAGTGATGCAAATACATCGGCGAATTGCACACTGATGCAAGTGTAAACATGTACACTATGGAGCCACGAATCGATGAAATGAAAATCCCGATAATCGTGTCGTGTTCGACGAACAAAACCCACGTGTGTCCTTCGACATCGATCTATTAAACGCGCGCCCCCAGCGTAATGCAATCCGTTGTAAACAGGTGACGACGACTCGACCGCGTCTACGAGCAATAATATTCCATCTTTCCGTTTTTTCCTTTTCGATCGGAAACGAAGAGGTGTCCGGTGTCGCTGGCGAAAAACGAAATAAACGTTTTGCAAGAACGAGTGCAAGAGTTGAGTATTATTAACGATATTCGATTAATATGAATTTTCATTGGGAATTAAGTGTTTTCAACAATATTCAATATAAGTATTTTTAAGAATATTCAATTAATTTCAATTAGAAAAGAATGGAGAAAAGTTGATAAGTGGTGAAAACGAAATTTCTATTAAACTAAGTGAAACTGAATTCAGCGCGATTTTCTTTTTATTTATAATTGAATACTTTAAAGTGATGTTTTAACCTCGTTTTTGAATTTTCCCGCGTCGCGAAATGTATTAAATTGAGGATAACATTTAGGAAATGGAAGTTGCAAAGAGACACAGAGTAGGAAATTTCTTCGATCAAGACTCAGAAAAATTTTGCGAAAGATATTCTTTATCTCGTGAACCGGAAAACGTTCGAATGTCATAAGTAACTGTAAGTACAGTATACCGGTTGGTCTATAATTCATCGGACAGTGATACAATGTTACGAAGCAAGAAATTACTTCCTCGACATTTCCAAAAAGAAAAAGAAAAAAATACGTAGGATATCGAGGTGCACTTGGTAATGTGTATTTAGTGGCAAGATAAGGTTGTTGAATAATCGCTATTGGATTCTCTCATGGTTAATGTGGCCGAGTGGGCGGGAAATATAACCTCATACCACCTGATAGAGGTCTTCATAAATCAAACGGCAGCGGTGATCGATTATTACCGCGGACAGCCGGCCAATTAATAGCGTTTTCGCGTTATCGTGACAAATGGAGCGGAGAAGTGAGCATGTCGGCTTCAAGGTGAAGCGACGATGCAACCTGATCAAGACGACGAATTGCTAGAATAGTCCTTTTGCCCGAGATACCGTCTTATTTGTGCTCGTAATGCTTTAGGTGTCGATTTTTTGAGAAGAAATTGTTTCGCACCTTTTGCGTGAGACAAAAATTGATACTAACAGTCAGTTTTCAGTCTTCGCAGCTTTTGAATCTTCGAATTTTCGGATATCCACATTAACAAATTTTCCAGATCACAAATTTTCAAATTTTCCAATTAACGAATCCTCCAGTTTCCAATTTTTCGAATTTTCATATTAACGAATTCTTCAGTTTTCAAATTTTCCATTTTTCAGATTAACGAACGTTTTAGTTTTCAAATTTTCATATTAAGGAATTTTCCAGTTTTCGAATTTTCCAATTTTCACGTTAACGAATATGCCAGTTTTCAAATTTCCGGATTTTCAGATTAACCAATTTTCCAGTTTTCGAATTCCCACGTTAGCGAGTGTTCCAGTTATCAAATTTTCCAATTTTCCGACCAATGAATGTTGTAGTTTTCAAATTTTCATATTAAGGAATTTTCCAGTTTTCCAATTTTCCAATTTTCCGACCAATGAATGCAGTAGTTTTCAAATTTTCATATTAAGGAATTTTCCAGTTTCCAAATTTTAGAATTTTCACGTTAACCAATGCTTCAGTTTCCAAATTTTCATATTAAGGAATTTTCCAGTTTTCGAATTTTCCAATTTTCACGTTAACGAATGTGCCAGTTTTCAAATTTCCGGATTTTCAGATTAACCAATTTTCCAGTTTTCGAATTTCCACGTTAGCGAATGTTCCAGTTTTCAAATTTTCCAATTTTCCGACTAACGAATGTTGCAGTTTTCAAATTTTCATATTAAGCAATTTTCCAGTTTTCAAATTTTCACGTTAACCAATGCTCCAGTTTTCAATTTTCCGAATTTTCAGATTAACCAATTTTCCAGTATCCCAATTGTCACGTTAACGAACGTTGCAGTTTTCAAATTTTCCAATTTTCTTTTTGATACGTACATTTTCGACTACTCGAATTGGAAGAAGTAAAAAGTGAAGGTTTGTTCTCAAATTAACACCTACTGATAACGTTACGCGAATTGCATAATCGTCACCGAAGATAACGGTCTTCAGGTAGCACTCTGAATTAATTCACACACGAGTATATGGATCATAAGGTCATCGATTAATTGTATCCACGATAAATGTTCGATATTTGATAACGTAGAAATCGTACAAGGAACTACTTCATGAATAATAATTCCAGATATACGAAATCTATCATTATCGATAGGATACGTTTCACCGGCGGATAAAAAGATATAAAAACGAAGGTTTATGTAAATGAATGACTTTGAGAATCGTAGATATTCCTGGGTATTGATCATCTCGTAACCCACGTATTTTCGTGACAGTTGTTCGAACTGAATACTTTTCATCTCGATAGAATTTTCAGGCACCTTAAATACAGAATCTTCCAGATATTCAGAAACTCTTTGTATACATTTGCAAATTTTATCCTTCAGAAATAAAAATCTACATCGGTTTGCCTTTAAAGTGCCATTTCACTAAAACTACTATCATCATTATTATTATTAAATCCTTGTAAACTAAACTTAGCGTCTATCTTCAGTAATAGAAATTTTCTTTTTTTTTTTTTAAAGTGTCATTTCACTAAAATTACTATCATTATTATTACTATAAGGTAAAATCCCTATGATACATTAATTACAATATTTACAACCAAACTGTCCGTCTAAGGTGTTCAATTACCATGCTAACAATTCACAAAAACAACAAGTGTTTTTCCAAAAAAAAATGATGAAAGTACAAAAATCAAACAAGCTATCCACGTAACTTTATTTCCCCGTTTCCCATTAAAAGGGAATATTCCACGCATACCTACGTTAAAAAAATGTCCATCTCGAATAACTATAATCCCCCAAAGAAAACACCCACAGCGAGCACAACTGCCGATTCCATTCACCTCGTGTAATCATCGTGGGACAGGAACTGGATTTCTTACGGAACCACTTATCCCTCTCATCCGATATACCTCTCGATGCATAAGTACACGCAATTCCGCATCACCCACGTTGCAATCCAGACGTTCAATAATTTCCACCACGGATCGTTCGAAGAGCCAGGAAAGAATCTAAGATCCATGAAACGTTTTCATATCCACCGTCTGCAATTCTCGTTTCGCGAACGTACGTACGTATATACCGCACTGTAACCAATCGATTTTCCACGGGACACGTGATCCTCGCCCACAGAATGACACACAAGCCGTACAATTTCACAGAATAAACGCGTTCTTCAGCTATCCACTCGACTTCGATCCAGTCGTACAACACCGTTGCAAATAGCGCACCCACGCGTATTACAAATTATGCTGATTTTAATTGAGCCTTCGGGCGCGAATGACGCCGCGCGCGAAATTCGCCCGGTGAATTGGAAACGCGGTTTGAGGCGCGTAAGGTAGTTACAAACGCTGGTGAAACGGACGTTACACGTCGAGATCGGAAAGGGAAGATTGCGTTAATTGAGTGATTTTTTTCTCTTCTCATGGCGCTTGTATGGGAAAAGCAGGAAAAACTCTCTGAAACGATTCTTGCCATTAGCATCGCATGCTTTCGTCGATTTATCGCGGGATTTTTTTCAGTTGGATGATATAACGTGATTACGATGGACTTCCTTTTTGTTTAGCGTGTCTTCGAGGAAGGAGTTTGTGAAGTGGTGGTTTTTGTTATTTTTTTTTTTGAAAGTTGCGATTATGTGTGGCGTAAGTGGAGCAAGAGGAAGGAGAGCGCGTGGGGGTTAGGGCGAAGAGTTCTCGAATTGCTCGCGATGGGAGTCGGAGGGTTCGTTAGGGATGCGGAAGGGGAAAGTAAATAATTTAGAGATGGAATGTGAGATTTAAAATTTGTATAGGTTTGGAAATTTGAGAATTTGGGAGCTTGAGTATAGATTCGTTAGATCGAGAATTTGGAAAATGGAAAATTCGTTAATATGAATCTCTTCGTCGATAGAAAGTTTAGAAATTGGAAAACTCGTTAATTGAAAAATTTGAAAACTGGAAAATTCGTTAATATGAATCTCCCTAAATTCGTCAATTTGCGAATTTGAAAACTGGAAAACTCGTTAATTTGAAAGCTGGAAAATTCGTTAATACGAATCTCCGTAAATTGGTCAATTAGAAAATTGGAAAACTAGTTAATTAGAAAACTGGAAAATTTCTTAATATGAATCTCCCTAAATTCGTCAAATTGAACATTTGGAAATTGGAAAACTGGAAAATTCCTTAATATGAATCTCCCTAAATTCGTCAAATTGAACATTTGGAAATTGGAAAATTCCTCAACCTGAGAATTTAAAAACCGGACAACTCGTTAATTTTAAAACTGGAAAATTCGTTAATATGAATCTTCCCAAATTCGTCAAATTGAACATTCAGAATTTGGAAAACTCCTTAATTTGAGAATTTGCAAACCGGACAACTCGTTAATTTGAAAGCTGAAAAATTCGTTAATACGAATCTCCGTAAATTGGTCAATTAGAAAATTGGAAAACTAGTTAATTTGAAAATTGGAAAACTGGAAAGTTCATTAATTTGAAAATTGGAAAACTGGTAAATTCGTTAATTTGAAAATTGGAAAACTGGAAAATTCATTAATTAAAAAAAATTGCCACTTGCACAATATCTAATCGAATTACCACAGTCCTTAATTACACACGACGAAAAATCGTCGATACTCGATACTTGACACAAATCACAACATCCTGGAGCTCTCTCGGGAGTCTTAAATAGAAACTCTGATTCAATGAACGAACAAGCAAATTGATTATTCATAAGAAATACACTTTCCACGTTCGTAGATTGTTTCAGTACAGAATCACTGCTCGATTTGCCCGCGAGGGCACAACTTGCCCACGCCGCACTGTTTACGTTCGCGCGCCACTTCGCCTGTCCGCGTAATTCCCGGCGACACGTGGGTGGCGGATTACGCGGGAAGATACTGTCGTCGGCTGAGCCGTAAAAGGAACCGACAAAGTCGCGTGCCCGGCCCCCGGGGGAACGTGATGAAAGCGATACGACGAGATCCGCCGGAAGCCAGCCACTCTTCGACTTCTGTTCTTCTCCGCGGACCAGGAGCCTCTGGATCAATTGCAAGAACCAGTCGCGTTGCACGAAATATCGTCACAGAGATCTTTGACTTGGGCGATAGATCGTTTAGGCGATAAAATTGTTCCTTATCAACCCTTCGAGAGTTTGTCCCACGTGAGACTCGGGCAAAGCGTGAAATATTCAACTGTTCAACTCGAAACAGACACTTAGGAAGAAAGTTAACTGCTATAGTCACAGAAATGATGAACAGTAACTGGTCGCATCGTTAACAAGTGGCTATCTCAAGAAATTAAAGTGGCCGGAATTAGCCCGCTTTCCCCTACTACGCAAAGATGAGAACCTTATCAAGCAATTTTATATTATCCGAAATTCGTGGATATTATCGTGTCGGCTAATAATCACAATACGTCTGCCTAATTTCTACGATGGAGGTGTGGCCAAATCTCAGCTGTCTTCTCATTTGTACAGTTGCAACCTCGATGCTTGCAAGTGAATTTCGACTGTTGCATTCCGCCACACGAATGCAACAGAAGAAGTGCGAATTTTAGTCTCGCAAATGGAAGATCTCACGTGACAGATATAGTCGGGGCCACGATATAGCGAGGTCGTAAAATCGGTCAGACGTCAAAGTAAACATGTTTTAGCTGCCGGGACCCGAAAATTGACAGAGATACGAGCAGATAAGTACTTGAAACCATTGTCAGGACCGTACGAAGAATTCTTGTATCCAGCGAAAGTCAACTGATTCTAATATATTTACTGAAAACTGCATGCAGCTAGGACAAATTAGGGTTTCTCCCTCTGGGGGAAGCCGCTTTTGGAAGTACGGTTACAGGTAAAGGTCTTATTGATGTCTTTAGCATCTTAGTTTATCTACTCGTGTTATATACCGATAGAAAGTGCAAAAAGATTGTGTAGCTTAATATTAACATATTTTCCATTTGTAAATGAAATACCATTTTCTACTTGAAATACCAAATCATATGCTATCATTCGTTTATTGTTGGAACCCTCAAACAGACTGCAACACACGTTCTTGAGTGCCGCAACATCAATCGGTGCCGATTCTTGAGAGTTTAATTTACGACCTCGCTATATCGTGGCCCCAACTATACATTTTCTCGTTTGCCTTTTCTCTAGAAAATGGATATTTTCGCGTTGGCTAATAATGACAATATCTGTGCCTAATTTCTAGGATTGTGCTAGAAAAGGTGGACCTATGGAGATAGTGCCAAATCTCAGCTGTCTTCTCGTTACAATAGAACCTCGATGGTTGCAACCTCGATACTTGCAAGTGAATCTCGACTGTTGCATTCCGCCACGCGAATGCAACAGAAGAAGTGCGAATTTTAGTCTCGCAAATGGAAGATCTCATGCGACGTTAAACCTTTCTCTACGAAGATGTAAAATGGTAAAAATAGTCGCTCATTTAACCCTTTGTACTCCAAGCATTTCTTGGTAAGATTAGATAGAAATTTCAGTGTACTTTTGCAGTGAAACCTTTGAAAATGTAAAGGTTTGTTAAGAAAAAAAGGATTTTTAATATTTAAGTTGCATTATTTCAGTAATATTAGAAAACTTGAATTGTGCGTTTCTAAGTTCTCCATAGTGATTAAGTAGCGCCTTTGGAGTGCAAAGGGTTGAAAGAGCGTACACATAAGCCCGTACAACGCAGAGGTGCAATTCACAAGTGAAATATCGCTGTTGAAGTGAGGCAACACCAGAATCCACCGTTCGACTATCGTGAAACAGTTGATTATCGAGCGTTGAAAAGTAATTGTATCGTTCAGTACACAGGGAACACGTTTTTTCTGAAGCGTGCCGCAGCGAAAGGGTTAATTGCACGAGCGCCCCGACGCTTGCGTGCATTTTTAGCCCCGTTTTCGTGAAACCATCCAGGTGCTACTGTGCGAAGAAGAGATTTACAGGCAGGATGGAATTTTAAATGGAACGTGCGAGGAATTGAGAGAGAAGGAAATTTGTGCACGTTTCAACGTCACACGATACTGCCAACCTTGCGTAGCGCAACACCGGCGAATTTTTCTCTACTTTTATTTCTGTTGATTTATCGACTCCAGGTGGAATTAGTATTCCTTGTTCGGCGTAAACAGGAATCTGGTAACTGTACCTGTGCGTTTTATGATAATAGGAAGATTGAATACTTGTGTGAAATCGTGTTTGTGGATCAAGTATAAATTATTATTAAAAATAAAGATATTAAAATTATCTGTTTTCTTCGATATTTAGACATTAACGTAAAATTAAAATAAAAAATATTTAGATATCGAAATTTTCTCTGGTTTCTTCGATATTTAGGTATTAACGTAAAATTGAAGTAAAAGATAGTAAAGTACACCTATCCCCCGATTTACACTGAAGGTAGGTTCCTTAGAAAACCGTGTAAATCGGAAACAAACTAAAATGTGCATAATTCAGTCATTTATTTCAACGTAAAATAAAACTAAATATATCTTTAAAAAAAACATAAAAATAACGGTCTATTCATAAAATGATAAAAAT
>NW_017100231.1:3944083-4000646 GCF_001263275.1 Habropoda laboriosa
GATGTCACTTTCATCACTCGATAGCACTTGATGCGATTCAAGTTCGATGTTAGATGAATTGGAAAGAATTTCAGATCGGCGAGCCTTGGTAACGAAATCCGTAATTAACAATTGTGTTTGGTTTTTGATCAAATCTTTATAGACCTCCTCGTATTGAGTTAAGCGTTTATTAATATCTCGCTGAAATAGGAGAGCTCGTTCAACATTCGGGTCATTTTGTAGAAAATGATTACCCAATTTTAAAAACCGTGTAAATAAAGTACCGTGTAAATCGGGGGATAGGTGTATTTAGATATAAAAATTATCTCTGTTTTCTTCGATATTTAGATATTAACGTAAAATTAAAGTAAGAGATATTAAAATTAAATGTTAATATCTAAATATCGAAGAATAGGCTCGATATGAATAATTGCATATGCAGGAATAACGAGGAAAATTCGCATGCCATAAGTGCAGGCAGCGTAATGTTTGCATAATGCAATCGTGCTTTTTTCGATGGTCGTTTTTGGAAGGTACTGTTACGTTATCGAACGAGACGAGAAAGTGATCGAGAGAGCGGAAAGAATTCGGTGGTGTTGCTGCTTCTTTCCTATTAACGAGTATTACGCTGCAATTTTTCTGCCAATTTGCACGAAGGGGAAGTTTCGATTTTCCTTTCTTTCCTTTTACAGAAACGTTGAACGACGACGGTATTCGAGAAGTTGGGAATAGAGGAAGCGCAGACGTGTTTCATTTCGAATGCTACTCGAAAGTGACTCTCAAACTGATTGCGAGTATGCACGAATTGCGGATCCGTGTGTCTGGCGGAACTGAAACGTATCGCATGGAAAGTAATTAAAACTAATTTGACTAGGTACATGCTAAAACCTGCGATATTTATACGTGAAGTTTTACATAGGGTATTAATTAATGGATAGACAGTGTGAAAACGCGGTGTACATAAGTTTCGCGTTACGGAGTGATTAACGTAACACAGGAGGTTGAGAGGAAAAGTTGTGCATTCAGGCGAATTCTAATTTTTCGAAGTTTCCAAGTTTCGAATATTCAATTATCAAAGCTGCAAATTTTCGAACCTCGAAACTTTCGAATTTGCCAATTTTCAAGTATTCCAATCTTCAAACCTCGAAATTTTCGTATTTTTAAAAGTTTCAATCTTGCGAATTTTCAAATGTGGAAATATTCATATCTTGAAACCTGCAAATTTTGGAATTTTCAAACTCTCAAACTTTGGACATTTTCAAATTTCCAAGTATTCAAATTGTAAATTTTTTAATTTTCAAATTTCCAAATATTCGTATCTTCAATCTTCCAAATTTACGGATTTTCAAACTCTGAATTTTCAAATTTCCAAATATTCATACCTTCGAACTCCCAAACTTCTAAACCTCCAAATTTTCAAATCGGTGAATTGTCAAAGGTCCAAATATTCATATCTTCAAACCTCCAAATTTTCGAATTTCCAAACTCTCAAACTTTGGAATTTTCAAATTTCCAAGTATTCAAATTGTAAACTTTTTAATTTTCAAATTTCCAAATATTCGTATCTGCAATCTTCCAAATTTACGGATTTTCAAACTTTGAATTTTCAAATTTCCAAATATTCATACCTTCGAACTCCCAAACTTCTAAACCTCCAAATTTTCAAATCGGTGAATTGTCAAAGGTCCAAATATTCATATCTTCAAACCTCCAAATTTTCGAATTTCCAAACTCTCAAACTTTGGAATTTTCAAATTTCGAAGTATTCAAATTGTAAATTTTTTAATTTTCAAATTTCCAAATATTCGTATCTTCAATCTTCCAAATTTACGAATTTTCAAATTAACAAATATTCAAATTTTCAAACTTTGAATTTTCAAATTTCCATATATTCAAATTTTCAAATTTCCAAATATTCATATCTTCGAACTTCCGAACTTCCAAACCTCCAAATTTTCAAACTTTCCAATTTCCAAATCTGTGAATTGTCAAAGTTCCAAATATTCATATCTTCAAACCTCCAAATTTTCAAACTTTGGAATTTTCAAATTTCCAAGTATTCAAATTGTAAACACTTAATTTTTCAAATTTCCAAATATTCGTATCTGCAATCTTCCAAATTTACGGATTTTCAAACTTTGAATTTTCAAATTTCCAAATATTCATACCTTCGAACTCCCAAACTTCTAAACCTCCAAATTTTCAAATCGGTGAATTGTCAAAGGTCCAAATATTCATATCTTCAAACCTCCAAATTTTCGAATTTTCAAACTCTCAAACTTTGGAATTTTCAAATTTCCAAGTATTCAAATTGTAAACTTTTTAATTTTCAAATTTCCAAATATTCATATCTTCGGAACTCCCAAACTTCCAACCTCCAAATTTTCAAATTAACAAATTTCGTCTCTACCTTTTATCTCTCTCTCTCCCGCGACGCGGCGCGGCGCAGAATCGTCTAGCGGTGCCAGTGTGCTACACACGTGGTCCGATCCCGGCGGCTGGTCGCCCACGCGCGGACCTAGAGTATATAGATACTCCACGAACCGGACGTGCACACGCCGACCAACGTCTGTGAAACGAGACGAGTACCCTGAAGACGAGTGCTACAGTATGTATACACGTTTGTCCTCCGCCTTTTCACCGCTCGCTCCATGCCGCGCGCCGCTTCAACGAGCGGTCGAGTTATCTGGGAAGCCTGACGACCGATCGCCGCGATCCAATTCACCGATTATCCAAGCCGCGAGTACGATTGTTAGCCGGTCGTTGCTCTCCGCGTGTGTGCGCGCGCGCTACGCAGGACTTTGATGCGGTTTTCCTGATTGAATAACGAGCCGGTTATTGTACGCGGACTCGCGAGTTCATTTAATCGTTCAATTTGTTTAACCCCCTATCCCTTATACCTTCCTTTTCTCTTTCGACATTCGCTCCATCATAATTACCTCTATTCTCCCTTATTTAACCTGTTAAGTCGATCTTATCTCTGAACGTAACAACGATAAAATGAATAAAAATCTACGTTTAACCCTTATGTCAATAACCGGGTACACTTTTGAGTAATTCTCACTTAAAATATTTCATCTTCCAGGAAATATCCAGCCAGATCGTCGTTATTTCGCACATTTCCTATCCGTGTCTGCCTCAAGTTTATAATTTTCTTATCAGAAAACTACTAAAATTGGACGATAAAGTAGACGACAATTCTGGTTATTGACATAAGGGTTAATACAGACCTAACAATACAATTTTAATTATATTTAACCGAATCTACGTTTAACCCTTATGTCAATAACCGGGTACACTTTTGCGTAATTCTCACTTAAAATATTTCATCTTCCAGGAAATATCCGGCCAGATCGTCGTTATTTCGCACATTTCCTACCCGTGTCTGCCTCAAGTTTACAATTTTCTTATCAGAAAACTACTAAAATTGGACGATAAAGTAGACGACAATTCTGGTTATTGACATAAGGGTTAATACAGACCTAACAATACAATTTTAATTATATTTAACCCTTTTACTTCGTGAATACAACTGATGTCGAGTCACGCTCGACAAAGGAGTTCAAGGGTTAAAATTGTATTCTTAGGTTTTTAAATTGCCTGTTTAAATATGTATTGTGTTGTAGGAACCTAGGGAAAAATATTGAGGGACCCAAACGGGAATCGACCCCGGGACCTTCGGCTTTGCGCCCTACGCCAACCACTCCCTCTCTATTGTCCCTTCGAGGTTTCCTATTTGGGCATGGAGGCCTCGATACTACACTCGGCCATCCTCAACTGACATTCGCCCTCGAATGTCCTCAGTGCAACACTTTCGGGCACACTCCCCCCACACAGTGGCACACAGCCGAAACGACCAATTTGGGAGACGTGCAACCTCGACACGTTTTCATCGCCCAACTCCTCTTGGCTTCGTGTAGCCGTAGATGCCTCCATCCCGGACGAGTCCCATTTGTAGGAACCTAGGGAAGAATATTGAGGGACCCAAACGGGAATCGAACCCGGGACCTTCGGCTTTGCGCCCTACGCCAACCACTCCCTCTCTATTGTCCATTCGAGGTTTCCTATTTGGGTACGGAGGCCCCGATACTACAGTGTTTTGCAATATTTCTTTTACCTGGATCAGCAATAGGTACACATATACACTACCGGCCAAAAGTTTGGAATCACCTCGCAATTTTCATCAGTACTGAATCTGCTACTAATTTTTCACAGACTTGATATTGATATTGTGGAGATAAATAGCAACTTATCTCATATCGACTGATTTGAATGATACAAAATTCGTTAAGAAATTCTTAAAGCTGCTGACTTTTTTCTGCGAATTTTTGTGTAACTTCCAAACTTTTGGCCGGTAGTGTATATCACCCTTAACCCCTTAACCTATGATTTCTTTTCTAACTATGCATACAAGCGTCAGCCATTTAACGTTTCAGTACTGTACCAGGTAACAAAAACTAATCTGTCACAAATTAATTACACTTCGTAATCCTCAGTCTAACAAATTCAAACGAAAGTTAGGATTAAAATTAATTTCTCTTACTGATATACCTATTTTTCCCACATCTTGACCAGAATCTCTGCCACGAGTCTGACACGTTGTCATATGTCAAGGGGTTAATGCTATTTTCAATATCATTAGCAAAAACAATGAAGTTCAAATTGCTTCCTATCAAGCATATGTCTTTCGAAGTGCGTTTCAAATGAAATTCTTAAAATAACAGGGAGTTACTGAAAAAGAAAATTGAATAGAAGAATTTGGAGCTCAAAGGGTTAAATATAATTCGCATTTAGACGATTACAGATCCGAATGTTTAAGAAATAATTTCAAAATAAAAATAGCGTTCAACGTGAGAAGATTTCATTTATAAATTCTTATTAATATCATTCTGAATACATTCTAATAACTTTTTCATTCGTCAATAAAATCTCGGACGATTTTTCCTCCGTTTGAATTTCAACTTTCCCGCCAGTTTTCTCTTTAGCGAAAAGGGACGTATGTACTTTCTTTTACGATTCCGTTCCTTACGTCGCATACCTCCGCGTTTATTCCCTCGATCGACGAATTAATTCGAACAAAACTGTTCCATAAGCTGTGAACAACAGATACAAACGTTACAATCTGATAAACAGAAGTATCGTTGACTTGAGAAGTTCCGTCGAAATACGAGAGCAACGTTTCTCGTGGCCTGTTAGAAACACACGAGTGTTCTTTGTTCCGATGTCGTTTAGATTTTGCGTAACAGCGAGATAGAGATTCGAGATTGTCGCGACCTGGTGTGTTGCGATTCATCGACTGGGCAATTAGGAATGCTCGTTGGGGGTGGTCAATGGTCTGTGACATAAACAGAGGCATCTTGAACAGACGACTGTTAACTAGACTGCTATATAAAGCTGTCATAGTTTCAATGCTGGATAAATGTTCCAACGATTCTCTGAGAAGATGTAATTTATTGTAAATATATCGAGTATAAGGAAAATAAGTGAAGATTTATGGTTAATGCAGACGTAAGGATACCATTTTTATTCAGTTTTTAGGTTAGGTTTACTTAGTCATAGTTTCGATGCTGGACAAATGTTCCAACGATTCTCTGAGAAGATGTAATTTATTGTAAATATATCGAGTATGAGGAAAATAAGTGAAGATTTATGGTTAATGCAAACGTAAGGATACCATTTTTATTCAGTTTTTAGGTTAGGTTTACTTAGTCATAGTTTCGATGCTGGACAAATGTTCCAACGATTCTCTGAGAAGACGCAATTTATTGTAAATATATCGAATATAATTAAACTAAGTGAAAATTTTGATCTAACCATTTTGATTCATTTTTTAGGTTAGGTTTCCTTCTTTTGATTATAGGTCCAAATTATTTCATTTCAAATGAAAATTATTGTGTTCAAAGTGAAAAGAGGTAGGAGACGATTAATTAATTTTTATTATAATGGTATTAATATCATTTGACTGTAGATCCAAATTTTTGGAATAATTTTCAGATGAAAATTATTTTTATTTCGTTTCAAATGAAAATTATTGTGTTCAAGGTGAAAAGAGGTAGGAGACGTTTAATTAATTTTTATTATATTGGTGTTAATATGATTTTGAATATATTCTAAGGTTTTGTTGTAATATTTTGTTAACTACGATTTAATTCGTACTTTCCAATGGATTTAGATAGCAAAGACAACTTAGTACATGGATTTATTTTGAAATGTAGGAATACAATAATTTGCAGTTTTCTTTTTTTTTTAATTATGAAGCAGTTTCGAACATTTTCACTTTAAACGTAAGTGAAAATTGTAGAGATTTAATGTGTTTTTTAGTGTTGCATAGGATCTCTCGTATTCGTTCGACTTTTGAACTTGATTGGTCGATGCTCGTTCGCCGGGTATTTTGCCCGTAGTTCCGATGCCGGATGAACCTCGTCAGATTGAATATAATAACAGCCTTTAACGCGATGGAAATGCGGCGGAAAAGAGGAGAGAAAATAGCCTTTATCGTGAAACTTGTGAGAGAAATCTTTCATCGTGATGTGTGAAGCGTTTTGAAATGTAATTTGATGCGGAACTTTGTAAATGGTGTTTTGAATCTTTGAATTTTCAAACTTTCAAACTTTCGATTTTTCAAAGCTTCGAATTTTCAATCTTTCAAACTTTCAATTCTTCAAACTTTCGAATTTTCAAATTTCAAACTTTCGCACTTACGAATTTTTAATTTATCAAACTTTCAAACTTTCGAATTTTCAAATTTCAAACTTTCGCACTTACGAATTTTTAATTTATCAAACTTTCAAACATTCGAATTTTCAAATTTCAAACTTTCGAATTATCCAATTTTCAAACTTTCAAACTTTCGATTTTTCAAAGCTTCGAATTTTCAATCTTTCAATTTTTCAAGCTTTCAAACTTTCGAATTTTCAAATTTCAAACTTTCGCACTTACGAATTTTTAATTTATCAAACTTTCAAACATTCGAATTTTCAAATTTCAAACTTTCGAATTATCCAATTTTCAAACTTTCAAACTTTCGATTTTTCAAATTTTCAAACTTTCAAACCTTGAAACTTTCGAATTTTCAAAATTTCAAACCTTGAAACTTTCGAATTATCCAATTTTCAAACTTTCACACTTTCAAACTTTCGATTTTTCAAATTTCAAACTTTCGCACTTACGAATTTTTAAGTTTTCAAACTTTCAAACTTTCGAATTTTCAAACTCTCAAACCTTGAAACTTTCGATTTTTCAAATTTTCAAACACTCAAACCTTGAAACTTTCGAATTTTCAAACTCTCAAACCTTGAAACTTTCGAATTTTCAAATTTCAAACTTTCGCACTTACGAATTTTTAATTTTTCTAACTTTCAAACTTTCGAATTTTCAAACTCTCAAACCTTGAAATTTTCGAATTTTCAAATTTCAAACTTTCGCACTTACGAATTTTCAATTTTTCAAACTTTCAAACCTTCAAACTTTCGAATTTTCAAACCTTCGAACTTTCAAATTGTCAAACCTTCAATTTTTCGAATCATCAAGCTTTCAAATTTACAAATTTGAATAACTTCCAAACCAAACAAGTCACTGCGCAACAAACACATTCTCATTGAAACATCCGACAAAACGTCCATTATTAATCACGCAGTGTTACTTATTCCATCGTTCGTTGCTCACGTTGAAAGCCAACCTTATAGAATTACTCAGCTGCTCTAATTAAGGGTTTTCCTTGTTCGCGGGGGTAGTGAAAAATGCTTTTAGAATTAGCTCGATGAACACTGAATGTAACGGGCGAACTGGACCGTGCTAGCGAAAAGTTTTCTCGCCGAACTCCTCGACTTTGTTGCAAAACTTTCGTACAAGAAAATCTTCATACACAGGTCAACGATAACT
Source organism: Habropoda laboriosa (assembly GCF_001263275.1). Taxonomy (NCBI): domain Eukaryota; kingdom Metazoa; phylum Arthropoda; class Insecta; order Hymenoptera; family Apidae; genus Habropoda; species Habropoda laboriosa. Next base: position 3,951,944 of record NW_017100231.1, read on the forward strand.
AAATCTTACTTATTACAAAACATGCAACCCTAAATGACCAAAAGTACAAAAATCGTGTATCTACTCATTTCGAACTCTTCTAAAACTCTAAATTATTCTACAGAAAATTAAAATAAAAATAGCAATATTTCCTCAAATTAAAAATAGTAATTCCCCTTCAATTATTTATTTAACCAAGAATACTAAAATTATTCTACAGAAAATTAAATTAAATATTAACAATATTTCCTCAAATTAAAAATAGTCATTTTCCGTCAATTATTTATTTAACCAAGAATACTAAAATTCCTCGTCATAATTTTTCCTCGATCTTTATTCACGATCAGGAACAACTTCCTGCAAAAGCAAGAACAGTTAGATCCACGGTCTCTAATAAAATCCTTCTACAAGACGATCCAACGAAAGTCCTTGATTTGAATAATAAAAGAATTATCTATAAAACATCGGACCGTAGGAGTTAACGTTTCATCCTTTATAAATATCTACTGAACAGTGACTAACTCGATTCTTAATACATTCATCCTTTGAAGATCTACAAGACCACTTCTCGAGACAAAAGAGAGAAAAAATCACGGAGCATCTGCAAGAAAGAAAAGAATTCTTCTTACCTGAAAGAAGTACAAACGAAACGACTTTCAGACGTATTACGAACGGTTAAATCTGCAATTCAACGCGAGGATTCCTCGGGAAGCTACTAACCTAATTCTTCAGATTCGAGAAATCGAACAATTCACGAAAACACCGGAGAAAATAAGAAACAACTTTTAATCCTTCTGAACTTCCAATTACCAATTCGACACATTCACGATCGAAAGAATATAGTTTTCAAGAATTTCTTATTGATCTATCGATCATCTGTAACGAATACTAAATGCAGATAAATTTTTCTTCGAGTACTCCAGTGAGACATAAACGTCTCACTCGTCAAGAAAAGGTTAAAGGACAAATTTCACATTTCTACTATAAAAAATGTGCATTGAACAAAAATACTCAAAACAACAAAAAACCACAAAAAAAAAAGTAACAGAAACGTGTTATATTCGAAGAAAGATCCAGTGTGCCTCCTCGGAACAGAAAAACCACGTATAACCAAATAGCGAGACATAAGCGTCTGGACTCGTGAAGAAAAGATTAAAAGGGAAATTTCTAATTTCTAATAAAAATAAAAAATACCCATGGATCCACAGAAAAAAAAATGAAAAACGTAAAAATAACCGAAACGTCTCATATTCGAAGAAAGATCCTCTGTGCTTCCTCGTAACAGAACTCACTCTTCAAGAAAAGATTAAAAGAGAAATATCAAATTCCTAATAAAAGAAAAATACCCATGGATCCACAAAAAAAGAAAAAAAAATAACAGAAGCGTGTTATATTCGAAGAAAGATCCACTGTGCCCCCTCGGAATAAAAAAGCCACGTATAACCAAATAGCGAGACATAAACGTCTGGACTCGTGAAGAAAAGATTAAAAGGGAAATTTCTAATTTCTAATAAAAATAAAAAATACCCATGGATCCACAGAAAAAAAAATGAAAAACGTAAAAATAACCGAAACGTCTCATCATATTCGAAAAAAGATCCACTGTGCTTCCTCGTAATAGAAAAACCATACGTTTAACAAAATATTCTCAGTTTCAAGAGTCGAGGCTTTCATGCACGCTGAATCAGCAGCGACATTTCCTCGACAAAATTCAAGACGATATCAACTTCCGATCGAGTTCGATTTCAGGAGCGTAGAAAGCCTGCTGTAGGCCACGACCGACGATGCTCCAGAACACGTACGGCTGTGCACTTTTTATTTCACTGTCAGTCATTGAGAAAAGAGATCGAAGGAATCCGTCCAGATACAAATGCCGCCTAATTAAAACGCATAAACAGAGCGTGCCTGTCCAATTACCGTTCCAGCGAGGCCCGTATACACGTTTCCTGCGTGAAGCTTGTAGAAAAACCACACGTTTAACAAAATATTCTCAGTTTCAAGAGTCGAGGCTTTCATGCACGCTGAATCAGCAGCGACATTTCCTCGACAAAATTCAAGACGATATCAACTTCCGATCGAGTTCGATTTCAGGAGCGTAGAAAGCCTGCTGTAGGCCACGACCGACGATGCTCCAGAACACGTACGGCTGTGCACTTTTTATTTCACTGTCAGTCATTGAGAAAAGAGATCGAAGGAATCCGTCCAGATACAAATGCCGCCTAATTAAAACGCATAAACAGAGCGTGCCTGTCCAATTACCGTTCCAGCGAGGCCCGTATACACGTTTCCTGCGTGAAGCTTGAAACGGCCTCCTCTTCTAGACCTCCAACTTGTATATTTATTAAGCATCGTATACCTAACCTTATTTCCAACCATTTTACATTCGGCTCGAGGTAATAAAGTTTCATTGTTATAGCGAGGCAAAGGTTAGGGTCGCCCGTACGGTACACGACGAGACTGTGATTTTGAGGTTAGAAGAACTGGCCGGGTCAAAGTTGACCCGTTAGCAAGTTTCTAAAGAAAAATGGGCCTGTACTGTCGTTTGTAACTTTTCGACTATATTTTCTGTATGTATAGCGGGTGATGAAATTAGAGCCTCGATACTCGGTTTTCGCGATAGACAATTTTTAATCAACGATTAGAACGGTTAAACGTCGTTTGTGTAGTTATAGAAAGTACAGTTAAGAAGTAACGATAAAGACAGTATTTGGTAGAGCTTTTCCTACAACTACAGCCTTTTAAGTAGTTTTAAGTAATTTACTAAAACCGACAAAACTGTAACACGTGGTTCCAATTGGCGATTTGCAGTAGTGATAACAGAATACCGTCCGTACGACAGATAATATTGCCTAAGCTGCTGCCAAGTGTATATTTGCAATTTGTAAACATGAACGCTTGATAAAAAAATAACAAAAATTCGGCGTAACTAGGTTTTCATCTGAAAATTAGTAATAATGATAATATAATAATTCGATCACCCACTGTCTACATACTTCTATTTGTACCGACGCGAATGTGACTTTTCGTTTGGTCATACAAAAAATTCACTAACGGGTCATTTTTGACCCGGTCCATTTTCCCAGCGTTTAATGAACGTCGAGTAACAGAGGTCTCTAATCAGGGAACGATACGGTTGTCCGAATCGATGAATTGAAATGTAATCATTTTCACGGACGTTCTGAAACCGGTGAGAGAAACGTCGAGGGTTTATCTTCAATTGAGAAGACAGTTTGCGGTCGGAGCGTAACGATCGGTCTCTGTACAACGACGAAGAAAACAGACGAAGAGAAAATTACGGTTTGTTACAACGTGACCAGCCGAGAGAGCCGCTCGATTAAAACCTTTTAACCCGCCTGCGATCGTAATTACTTCTATCAATCTCTATTTAGCGGACCGACTGGCAATATCCTGAGACGCGACCACCAACGGGCGGAAATTGATCGGTCGTTTCGAGAGTGATCCTCGGCGGGCAACGTGGAAAATGGGATATCGTTTTTTCAAATTTTTTATGGCGAGGAGCGGTTCTTTTCATTTTCTCGATAATCCGACGGTTTTGGATAAGTGTACCGGTTCGAATATCTTATCCAGTGCGAGAAGACAAGAGGAAGCGTAATCCGTACGTTAGAATCGAGACTTCAAATTGGAATACTCGCTCTCTTTTTTTCTCTTCTCTTCTTCTGTGATTTCTCATTCTATCTCTCGTTCTCTCCTTCGCTTCCTTCTCTCTCTCATTCGCTCTTTTTCTCTCATTCTCTTCTCCTCTCTCTCTAATTCTCCCTTTCCTTCTCTTCCCTCTTTATCTTTTTCTCTCTCTTCTCTTTCTCTGCGATTTTCTTAATTTCTCTCCGATTCTCTCACTCTCTTTCCTCTCTTTCTCTGTGATTTTCTTAATTTCCCTCTCATTCCCTCAGTCTCTTCTCTCTCTCTCTCTGTGATTCTCTGATTCCCCCTTTCCTTCTCTTCCCCCTCTCTCTCTCTCTTTGATTTTCTCATTCACTTTCCTTCTCTCTTTTCTCTTTATCTGTAATTCTCTCCTCCCCTCCCTTCTCTCTCTCTCGGATTCTTTCATTCACACTTTCCTTCCCTCTCTCCTCTTTCTCTCTTATTCTCCCTTCTCTCTGATTCTCTCATTCCCTCCATACTTCATTTTCTCTTTCTCCCTTCCTCTTCCCAGCTCTTCCCCTCTCTTCAGAGCTCCTGTCAAATTTTCCAGCCACTCGCGAATCTACACGAGTCATCGCGATCGAAGAAGACACCACGGAACAACAATGTACATCTTCCTATCTGTGTGAAATGTGAAAAGGTTCGAAGGTCTATTGTTACCAGGCAGTACGTACCAAGAATGACACTAACACTGGCGGTAGCGAATTTTTCAGCAAAATTCTGTCCACTCATCTCATTAAGCCGGTTCTCCACTACATAGATACCTTTCGAAAGCCATTCGAGTCCAGCCACGTTTGCATATCCACACAATCGATCATTTCGATGATTCACACATTTTCATCCATCGAATCGGCTCACCACCGATCTACACATTGCACAACACGTTTCACCTGAAATCGTTCCCGTACAAGTATACTAATTTATCGACTACCTCCAACGATTTCAAGACTCGTTTCATCCTCGCTCCGGTCGATCTTTCTCACGTTCTTCTCTTCCCATTTTTCTTTTCAAATTTTCTCGTTAACCTGAGAACATAAGCTTGCCCGATCGACTAAGTCAGAAAGTAGCCGACGATGTACACAGATTCGACGAAGTCGCGGCTTTCAACCTAAATGTATATACCAAGAATGCCTACCGCATACCCTAAACTGGAGGAACACCGGCAGACTTTTCTCACATTTTGTTACACAGGGCGGACCACGAAGCGTGATCAGCTTAGATTATCCTGCTGTTAGCGGTTCGATCGGATGTTTTTTCAGCTAAAATGACATGGTTCAAGGAGAGCTTCAAGATGATTGTACCAACCCTTTAATTAAAATTGTATTTACAAATAAGCAAGACTGGCTTAATACTATCTTTTACACGTTCATGGACCTATGGTGATATAACGGTACATAGGAAATAAGGTCAAACTGCAAATCTTCTAACTCTTGAATTTCCACCTTTAAAAGATCATCGTCCCACTTTGCCCAATTAGCTGATTGATTGGCAAGTAATCGAAGAGCTTTGGTTTGTGGTTCATTTAAATTATCACTTAAAACAACTGGAATACTCTCCATACCAAGTTTTCTTGCTGCTTTAAGTCTCAAATGGCCATCAACCACAGTTCCATCGCTTTTTGCAACTATTGGAATACGAAAGCCAAATTCTCGAATAGAAGCACACATTCTGTTTACTACGTCATCATTTTTACGTGGATTATGCTTTCACCTATATTCTATTGATTTATACAATCTCTTATAAAGTTACGAACTTAATTGACACGCATATAAATTAATGCGTACTCGTAAAAGCATTTTATAACCTATAAATGAGCTAATATCTATGTAATGGTAAATACCTATGTGGCGACCGCCACGGGGGTGGCACGCACTTAGACCTGGCGACTCTTGGCCCTCGAGGCGAAGAATCGAGAGATGGTTTTCTAAACATCCCCGAGTTTCTTCGTCCTCGAGGACAAGAGTATTGCAGGCCCGTGCCCCCACTTCCTGGGACTTTCCCAGGGAAAAGGGGCTACTTAGGGGAGCCCCGAAAAAAGGCACGAGACTTTTTGTCGTAGACTCGCGTCGCCTACACCTCAAAATTAGATTAAGCGTTATCGGATTGGATTAAATATATTGTTATTAAACAACTCGCCCGAGTAATTACTTTACACCACGTCACTTCCAAACCTATTTTAATGTATAGTCGGGGCCACGATATAGCGAGGTCGTAAAATCGGTTAGGCGTCAAAGTAAACATGTTTTAGCTGCCGGGACCCCGAAATTGACAGAAATACGAGCAGATGAGTACTTGAAACCATTGTCAGGATCGTACGAAAAATTCTTGTATCCAGCGAAAGTCAACTGATTCTAATATATTTACTGAAAAATTAAGTTCAGCTAGGACAATTTAGGGTTTTTTTCTTCTGGGAAAAGCCGCTTTTGAAAGTACGGTTACAGGTAAAGGTCTTATCGAGGTCTTTAACATCTTCATTTACCTGCTTGTGTTATATACAGATAGAAAATGCAAAAGGATTGTGTAGCTTTAATATTAACATATTTTCCATTTGTAAATGAAATACCATTTTCTACTTGAAGTACCAAATCATATGCTACCATTCGTTTATTGTTGGAACCCTCAAACAGACTGCAACACACGGCCTTGAGTGCCGCAACATCAATCGGTGCCGATTCTTGAGAGTTTAATTTACGACCTCGCTACATCGTGGCCCCAACTATACCTGTATAGGTGTTTAAAGTAGCATGAAATTGGATAGCAAATGAATTGCATTTATAATGGGTAATATTGTTACTCGGTTCGATATTCACGATTCTTGGTGTAATAATTGAATCTGAACGGCTACGTAGCTTGTCTTGAAATACGGTGGAGAGGGGAAAAAAAGGGGGATATCGGAACTGAGAAGCAGTCAGCCTCAGAGACCGCAGAAATGAAACCGAATCGAATTAGCCAGTAGGATGTATGCGTAGAGATTTATGGGTGTACGTGTAACTGTAAATGCGACGACGTGTATATTCGATTACTCTCGTGTTAGTTTCATGCCCCTCGCGATATCTCGTCGCCTTTCACTCGGCCTATACCTCGCGCCATTGTGCAGCCACCAGTTGTGCAACGATATTTTAGTTCTCTTGCATTGCAAAACGGACACACGTATGATCGTTACCGTTCCATTGTCTTATTACCTCGTGACATTCCCGTTTAATTCGGCGCCAGCACTCCTGCCTGTTCCAGATCATTTAGCAATTGTAATATAACAGCTAATATACACTACCGGCCAAAAGTTTGGAATCACCGAGCATTGCAATTTACACAAAAAAATTTCGAGAAAAAAGTCAGCGACTTTGAGAATTTTTTATTGTTCGAATCAATTGAGATAAACTTCAAATCTATAAAAAGTTAGCAGTAGATTTAGTATTGATGAAAAGTGGGAAATAATTCCAAACATTTGGCCGGTAGTGTAAGTGAGGCCAAGGTATAAATCTGTACCATTGCTTTATCAACCCCTTTTCTCCAGAGTTATCTAGGTCACCGTCAGTTTCTTATAGGTAAACCTACAATTTTTTTACACCCATCTTTTAGGAGATACCGAGACGAATTCGGCAAGCACCATGAAAAGTATTTCTAAAAGAAACATCCGAAAAATATCATTTACCTTAACTGAACCGATCCTCAAAATGGCGGCCACTAGCAGCAATGCACTCGCGTAAACGGTTAAGAAATGTTAGAGTAATGGTTGAGCATTTCTTTCTATGGGGTGCATCGAAGGAAAAAGTCTATAAAGAACCTCCAACAACGCCGGAAGATATGCGACAGAGAATTTTAGATGCATGCTGAAGTGCAAGCGTCTCTCAGATCGAGCTTCAACCTCTGAATCACAGGGTTCGTGTTTAATTGACCTTTCCCCCCTTTAAATTTGTATCGTCTCTGACGAGTGTACTAACCTGGTACCGTTGAGTAGGTATTTTTAAGTACCTACATTGGAACTATTAACTCTTTGCACTCGGAGGTCTTTTTGCTGCAAAAAGTTGTTCTTTGAAGTTTTTTTAAACTAACGTAGAAATAAATTGTATTACAGTGGATTCCTTGGGACCGGACTAATTTGTCCCAAAGAAGCGAATTTCAACAGGCAGAATCTGAAGAACGTAAAAAATGAAGTCAGAAATGATTTATCGAAAAACGTATGTAATATTCGGTCTTGAATACAAATGTGTGTTTGAGCATGCAAACAAAGCTAAAAATAAATTTACAAAATTGTAAGCTTCAAAATATCGTCGGTAAAATCAATTTTAAAAATCACTTCTATGTTAAAAAAAAAAAGAGTTTTCTCCTACGCCCTGTAGTTCTAGAAATATTCGAAAAGGTGTGTGTCTCGATCCCCGAAATTTCATTACTCCGCGAATTTAATCGAAAATTCGAGAATCTCCACGTTAGAAGAGCAATCGTTGCCGCGCCAGAACTCTGGGATTAGTGGAACGTCATGTAGCTCATCGCACGTAACCACACGAGCTCGCGAATGGTCACGCTCCAAAACTATTACTTATTACTCCAATCTTATTACCGCTAACGGAGCATTACCGAGCTTTAGAATTATTCCTCGCCGGGTCCCATAACCAGCCACCTACTATACAGCGCGTTCTATCGATAAAATTGTTATTTTCTGGTGCTGGATATCGTTGGAAATATAAACGCGAAGATATACTGAATTAGTATAGATATATTCTTAATAAGATTACATTGGATCAAAGCGCCGTTGGAAAAACGGATCTGTCTCTAGAACAATTGAAAATCAGCCTGCCGATTGCGGGCAGGGATTCGCCTTACCGACGGGTCCCAACCAAAATTCGCCTTAAGCACAGTTTCAACTTTCAGGAAGTAAAATTGTGGATAAAAACATAAAAGGTACGTGTGAAATATTATTTTTCGTGAATTATCTTGCAAGATAAGTTTCATGAAAGTCAAAATGTGCCCTATGTTTCTCGTAAATGAAGAACGACAAAATTACGATCGAACCTAACCTAACAACTGAAAATTCTTATTTTATTCTTTGCAAAAAGAAAGTTCGTATTTTATCGGAATAATCTTCCAAGATAATTTTCATGAAAATCAAAGTGTTTACAGCCCTATGTTTCACGTGAGTGAAGAACGAGAAATGACAAAATTACGATCGAATCTAACCTAACATCTGAAAATTCTTATTTGATTCTTTGCAAAAAAAAAGTTCATATTTTATCTGAACAATTTTACAAATAAATCGAGTAGAATCTCTGCATTCGTGATTTCATCGCACTTGCTTCGTAAATCGAACAGATGAGATTTCAAAAGTTTACAAGTGATATAAGTAAAGAAAACGAGTTTATCGTTGCGCAGATTTTTCTATTTTTTTCACCACCCTGTATGCGATAGGTCAGAAGGTAAAGGAGAAATTGAATTTCCAGACCTGACCATGGGGCTGCACGTCAAACATTTGTCCCAGTAATTTATCAGCGTCGCGTCGACCGCGTTTAAAGGCAACCTCAATTACAGAAGGAGACGAACTTCGTGTACTTGTTACACGTATACATAGTGCGCTCGCTTGTGCAGCGTAATGAGGCTCGCGGAGGCAGGCCGTTGTCCGACGCCTTAGAAATTCTTTAATGACTTTATGTCGCACCGAGCACCACGAGCAAATACCGTTTAACGCGGGCTTACGTATATACCTGGAGGATCCGAAAAACTGCCAGGCAGAATTCGGAAATTTTTCTGTCCCCTTCGAGAGGAGCTTTTCGATTCGAAGATGTGGAAAAAAGGTGAACTTCGTTTATCGTAGAACGATTAGACACCTTCGAAGCTTTAATGGAAGCATGATTTATGAAATTTTTTAATTTTTGGAATTTTCAAACTTTCGAATTTTCAAGTTTTCGAATCTTGAAATATTCAAATTTTTAAACTTTGGAATCATCGAATATTCAGATCTTCGAGTCTTCAAACTTTCAAATCTTCAAACATTCTAATTTTCAAATTTTCGAATCTTCAAATATTCGTATTTTCGAATTTACAAAGTAACGAATTCCCAATTTTCAAATTGACCAACTATCGAATTAAGAAATTTACGAGATAGTGTATTCGTAAAAATTCGATCTTCACGAATATAACCTAAAAATCAAAATGTTGGTTCTGTTCCCCCTAAAATTCGTTTATTACCGTATCGCTCGCGTCTTCTCGTGATCCGTGATAATTCTCCACGTGTTCATGGCCGAAAGGAAATCAATCTACCTTTGAATTATCCAGCAGATCTCGCATGTGTCGCGAGGAATCTTTTTTTAACCCTTCAGTTTCGTGTTGCGTGACACATTCGGATAGGAATGGGATTTTATATTTCGTCGAGGATTTTCTACGTAGAACTGTCGGTTCGGTTAAACTTTAAAACAGTTATTAATTCCCGTCATTTTTCCCTGAGTAACAGTTCGAGTGCTATATTTAACGTCGGTGTAATTTTTGTTTTCGATAAAAACGTCGATAAAAAAATATACGTATATACGTTTGAAAAGGCTGATAAACGTTTGCAGTAAAAATATTATATAATGAATATTCTCTGATCGTGTCAGATCAGTTACTCGTGGTATCAGTCGCTTGATTGCCTGGTAAGGCATACGATACGTGACAAAATTTAATATATCATATGTGTTCGATGTTCGATAGAGCATGCAGATGTAATAACACTATTTTTACAAACCGTTACACATGTCGATAACTATATGTAAATACATGTGTAACACGATACAAATAACACTTGCGAAATAGTCGAAACAAGTTTCGTTAGAGGTTAGGAACTTTCCTTGTACGCGCGACAAAGAAGAGAACTACTTATTAACGCCAATCCTTTTCCTCCTTTTAACCCTCAATAGCTCAATTGCGTCGGTAAAGATGGACAGACCGTACGAAAGAGGATAATAAGCGGCGAACCGATGACAATTAGCACCAATCAATGCGTGGTCCCCTATCAAAAGATGTAAACACTTGGCAGCAATGAATGTTGATAAAGTGTACGCGAGGCCTCAACTCAAATAATGGATAAGCACGTGGGGACCAGATTGCAGCTATTGTTTTCACACGACGACCGCTGTCAAACAAGCTACAGCGTAAATAAATTAACTGCGAAGCAACGATAACGATGCTTCGTCGTATGTCAATTAATATCCACACATGACCATAGGTCTGCGTATACGCAACACGCGTTTTCCAATGATCCCGTACAGTTGGCAATTCCTTGTAATTCGCTTCAATTGCATTCAATTTGCTTCGAAACATTCTGTCGCGTGAATAAAAGGGTGATCGTCAACGAGATAACTTTTACTCTTGTTACAATTACCACTTTCTTGGTGTCAAGCACCTCGTGTTGGACCACTGGTCGATTAATCGTTTACAAGTCAGTTGTGAATATCGATCGAGTCTGAGAAAGAATCGCCAGGCGTGTGTCTGGACCCCTGCGTATCACTTCTTGTCTGTGACAACTATAAAGAGGTACATCGTATATTGTACGTTCGCGACGTAAGACGTAAAATGGTTCACTGCTATGTTCACAATCCCATTACACATCGAAGACAGCCAAAATTAACGTAAGAAACACGTTCAATAACAGCTCGATGACATTCACCGATTGGCTTTTCCTTTCTTGCGATACTTTTCCCAGAAACAAACGTAAACTTCTCGACACGCGTCGCTTGCTGTCGAACCGTCCCATCGAACTAACCGGCAGCCTAACCACTGATACCTTTACACGATTCCCATAGAATAAAAATGTCCCCTTACCTGTACGATCTCTGTGGACATCGCTCGTTTTCCGTAGATTACTCTGCAAGCTCCAGCCCCGCTGTCGCTTCGATTCACCGTGAACAGACAACGAGAGGAATCGAGAAGGCACCTGACATTCCGGGCGAACACACAACAACGCGATACAACAGACACGTACTCGTCGATCATCCGATCGCAACTGCAGCCCTTCGGTGCCAGTGCCGGTTCTGTGTTGCCGGTGCCCGGCGTGAAAGAGAGGGAGGGAAGCGGCGGTGGCGACGAGAGAGCAAGACGGACCGATGCGAAATAAAAAGGAGAGCGAGAAGGAGGTGTTACCGAGACGGACGAGCCTCTTGCTATTTCTCCAGTGGCCGCTACGCTACGAACGCCTCACGGCTGCTATTGTGTTATTTCATGTACTGGCGTAGTAAACGTCGCACGAGAGGTACGCGAGTCACGACAGAGAGATCCATACTCGTTATAAATCCCGCGATTTCGACGAAGACAGATAGGCCTGTGCTCACGTGAGAGAGTCCCGCGAGGAACATATAAATATATATATTAGCCGAAAGAAATTACACCGCAACGCGACGTTGCCTTGCTTCTCCAATATCTTTTCTTTTCTTTTCTGTCTGTCTTTAACACTATCGTGGTTTTACACGGCTCGATTCCCCTTTCTTTTGTCCGTCTATCACCGGGGAACCCCACGTGCAAGCCGCCAATGCGTACCGGCTCGGCAACCGTGCACTGTAAATACGTAAAGAAAGATGTGCATGCGTGCAAACATAGAGTAGCGATGCGCATGCGCCGCGCACGCACCCACTGCGTGCGATCCCCAGAGCAAGTACGTCGGCCAAACACCCCCAATTCAGTCACGCGCGCATTCACAGAGGAAATCCCCCTCGACTACGAGGATACCTCCCGGCAAACCCCTTAATCAATACTCGCCGTTCTCTGCTGGCCAGGAATATTATCCTCCGGGTCCTCCTCCCTGGACCAACTTTTTGGCATCGTCGCGGCCGTTTATCGCCGCGTCACCGTGCCAGTCGAGAAATTCGATTCTTTTCTGTGTGTGTGTTGCGTGGTGTTGTTCACGCTCGATATCCCCGAGAACCCGATAACGGTTCGAGTTTGTTCTTGAATTCATGCAAAGCATTTAACTTGCTTCCCCTCCTTCTCTCTCTTTCTCTCTTTCTCTCTCTACCAGTGAAATGAGAAATATCACTAAGGAAACTGTGGACTATGCAGAAAATTGATTGGTAAATCCATTATATAGTCGTGACATCTGTACGTCGTTTGTGAAAGGGAGATACAAAATTTCAGTGGTTACTGATTGAATATATGATGAACGGTTAGGGGAAGAGGAATATCTACAGCGGGGATACAGAGTTGTTACAATTAAACGGTAATGCATTGTGCGTAAAGAAAATTCAGAGGGTGTGATGAAGTTATCCCCGAGGAATAACCTCACGATCCTGCGAGTTATTTTATTAGCCACGTCGCTCTGGCGGAAGAAACTTCTTTTCATTCAGTAGCTGCACTCTGACACGCATAGATGTATCGTGAAATATTATGGCGTGTTCGAGACTAGAATAAGCGTGAACTGAAGACAGTAGTTTTGTCGCTCGTTGCTGGATACAGTTAGAATACTTTAACGTGTAATATAACACTATTATCGTTAGAATTTAATATTGATAAGAGAAGGCATGTACGGCATGATTATTTTCAACTGTTTGTTATTTCACAAATTAACGCAGAAGCTAATTACAACCTGCTGATTATGCAAAGGGTGTCGTAATCCACGAATTATTAGCCCTTTTTGCAGGGAGCGCTAAGTATACTTGGGGGTTGAAAAACGTGTCTACAGTGCCGCGCCCAAGCGTACTCATTTGTGTAGCAGCCGTTTAAAAAAGCTTTTAGCAACTTGGGGTTCCGCGTATTTTATCTCGTTTATTATTTAGATAATTTAGGATAAATCGCCATTTATAAAAATAAGGCGTTGGTACATGATAATAATAATTTTGCTCTCTTGAAAATGCGTAACTAAAAGTATTTAGGATATATTTACTGTTCATAGCGGAAAACTACCAATGCAAGAAGTGCATCAATGTTAAATGGAAAAACGATTCGTATTAAAGCGATACATTTTCCATTTTTAGCAAAGTAATTCCACTTATAAATTATCGATACCATGTTTCACGGACACACCAACTTTTACGGTAAATGATATCATTATCTAGAGAGCAAAACTCGACTATTGGAAGAATCACGAAACATGTCGCAGAATATTGACATCTTTACCTATATCTCGTGCGACATGCCTGACTAGTATCTGTATTCCACTTGTCTAGTTTGTCATGGTAATATGTCGTATAACATTCTTCGCGAAGATACGTCTTCTTAAACGTACTTTAAAATCAAATTTGATTGCAAAATAACAGACAAACACGGTGATTGAAAAATTGAAATATCGTGATAGAGTTGGTTAACTTAGAATGATTAAGGACGGTCATAAAGGAAATTCCACGATAAGTGGATTTAAGATTGAAACGATGATCTATCGGTACCAGGAACTATCGTTGTCATGTCTAAGGAATCTATCCTAAGTTCTGTCATGCACAGTTTATTACAGACTTTATTGAACATACCTTGAAACAAAATTATTTTTATCAGACTATTTTCCAGATTAATTTGATGGTAAAAGTTCGTCTTATACTTTTTTCCCTTTGTTCACGATATTATTTTTAGTAATGAATTTAAACTTTCTTATCAGTTGTAATTTCGATAAATTTTTAAAAGAGATTAAATTACGCTTATCATTGTCATTTAATTAACAATTCAGATATTCTTGAAATGATTAAAATATGACAACTGCATGTTTTTAAATATACATTTGACAGTGATGTGCTTATCTTATCATATAACTGTACTGGTAACGGAATTATAACATGTAACAGTTGCGTGAACCACCCTGTAGAATAAGATTACAACATTAGTACTGGTTGGAATTGGAATTTAACGTAATTATGAAATTACAAATAAAAAAGTAACGTAATTGTTTATTAGTAGATGATTCATCACATGTGCGTGTTCTACTGCTGTCAAAAGGTCGTTAACAGTTGTACCCAAGCAATCCAATACATGTATATATCTTTATATGCAAATTTAATAAAAGAGGATTTTTTACACCTGTCGATTTTACCATCTTTGATGGTTGGATTGTATGTAATTCCTAAACTCACCACTTTATAGCGTAGAGGGCATAAGAAAAACTCTGATTTTTGACACGGTCGGTACTTCAGAACGTAAGATTAGTAAGATTAATAGATAAATAAGTTAGGTAAGATTAGTATTAAATAAAGAAATTACAACTACATATACACGTAACTGATGATAAATTTTATTTATTATTCCTTTCAACCAACTGTAGATAATAAAAATTCCTTTTCTGCATTTCCTGTATGCATTGTATATTACGTACACGTTAAATTTCCCTCCAAAATCAGAGTACACACGTGCCACTTCAACTCAGTTAACCTATAAAAATTAAAAAGAAAATGCTTATAATTTACAAATCATGTATTAGAAACATCAACCTTCTCTGATAGTACTTATCGTTAATTACAATGATTAATAAGATTATACAAAGTTGACAGGGTGAGGACTGCACCTATAAATATGTGCGTCTGCAAAAAGATGTTTCATATGTCAATGGTGTGAAGTATTTGCTATTATTAAATAGAATAAATTTTTAGTTATTTTCTTTGTACATATACATATACTTCCATTTATAACACGTATTTATTTATCACAAATAAAATTTGGTGAAAATTATAAGAGTGTCAGTAGAAGTTAACATGGATGAAAACGGGTATGTCACCTACATATGATATAGCGACTTGTTTTGAAGTAAGTATTTACTCGATGTAACATGCTTTCTGTATTATTTTGTTATAGAAGGCAATGCATAAGTTGGGATGATTATTTCATGGGTGTAGCTTTTTTGGCTGGACAACGTAGTAAAGATCCTGTTACTCAAGTTGGTGCATGTATAGTAAATAATGAGAACAAGATTGTAGGTGTTGGATATAATGACATGCCTTCTGAATGTGATAGTTTGCCGTGGACTAAAAGTGAAAAGAAACATTATGGTAAGTCAATAACAGCTTCTTCATTTTCAGAAATAATTCCAATGAAATTTAAATTAGATAGTCATGTTTGAATGATACAATTTAGTTTAATATTACATTCTTATAATGATTGCATAAAATTTACAGTGTGTCATGCAGAACTTAATGCTATTATGAATAAGACCTGTTGTGACCTGAGAAATTGCACTATATATGTTAGTCTTCACCCATGTAATGAATGTGCCAAACTAATAATACAATCTGGAATAAAGTTAGTCAAATATGTGTCAGACAAAAAAAACAGAAAACCTAAATTTGTAGCTGCAAGAAGGATGTTTGAAACAGCAGGTGTTGAATGCCGGTATTTTACTTGTTTGTGTTTATTTTTATTAAACTTATATAAATGTCAGAATGCATGATAAGAGTTTACTTGTATTGTTAAATATAATTTGTTAAAATTAAGGTTGCCTGATTTTAAACAATTCTTAATACATATCTTTTAATATGTGCAAAGTATATCTTTAAATTTTCTTGGCATTAAATACATTTATAATATTGAATTGATAGGTATGTCTTTTAAATTTAATAACATCATAAATTTTTGATATTTGTAATATCCATTAAAAATCTTTTTTTAGTCAATATACTCCAAATAAAAATTTATTAATTGACTTTACGGCGATTGATGTGGACGGACCGAATAATTGTGATGATTAACTATACTTACAACAAATATAATGTAAGTAACAAGAATGGTAATGTTCATAGTAAAAAGTTTTCTTGTATATGTATTCATGATTTATTTCATTTCTTTCATGACATTTTGAAGGTTTAAATTTGTAACTAATATTAATTGTTCGGTAACACAAACATGGCTCGTGAAATTGCTGGATACTGATGTACTCAAAAAATTGGTCACTTTTATGTACATGTAAAATTGACTTTTGGACCATTTCCATTTAAAATTTTTACAGACCTGATTATTTCCAACTTTAACATTAACATCATAAAATTATGGAAAATAAATAAAATAATGTACAGAAAGCGAAGAAATTTAGCAATAATACAAAGGTACTATGCATGAGTAAGATAATATTGTCTGCAACTGTATTGCAAACTATTTGCTGTACAAGGTAAATAGTGGTACAATAATGTATGGCATGATAGAAATATGTAACAAGTATTTAGCATTTTTCCAAAACGTCTGAAGCAAGGATGATTGTTGATGTGTCATATAATATTTTTATGTTGACATGTTATTAATGTAACAATAAAGAGAAATTGAACATATGTGATAATGATAATACGTTTATGTACATACTATACATATCCCAGTTCTTGTTTTTAAAATATTACTCCACTTACATTCGTAGTCACCACTATAATGGAGGAAAGTTACATAAAGTAATTACACATGGTGATTGAATTCATCATATAGGAAAGTACTTTGTGTCGTGAAGATGCTTGTATATTTTTTACATATTATTGTAATTAGCTTAATTGTTGCTTTAAATGAATATTTGCGTTAGTTTATAATTTTTGTTGTTTCTAAAACTCGCAATAAACTATTTGTTCTATAAGTAAATATTGCAAAAAATATAACAACAACTTATTACAAATGGCAGTAAGTTACTAATTCAATGATTAAATAAATAATCGAAATGTTTTATAAATAATAATTTGTTCGTTGCTTTAATTTTCCTTAATTAGAATAACAAGTCGACTTAGAAGTTAATCGTATACATTAAAAACGTTAGATTAATCCTATATGACGAATTCATTTACACGAGGAGATGGAAGAGGATGTGGGTTATGGTACCCCTGTTTATCGTTTGCTCATACGATCGAATCAAGGACTCAAAGGCAAATCTGAACTGAACCTTCTAAAAATTGACATACAATCCTTAATCAACATTATTTATTTCTCAAAGATTTGATAAATAGTTGTGAGCGAAATAGAATTTTTTATACTGAGGTAACAACCTCCGATAAAGATTGGAGCAACTAATGTATATATTATATGTATATATATATATCCAAAATGTAATAATTATGCAAAACTTCAAGCGTACTGTAGATAATGTATAAAAAAAAAGAACAAAAACAATATTATAACACAGCAACGCTTCGGTAGATGCATGGTCGAAAACTTGGTGTAAC
Organism: Habropoda laboriosa; assembly: GCF_001263275.1. NCBI lineage: Eukaryota > Metazoa > Arthropoda > Insecta > Hymenoptera > Apidae > Habropoda > Habropoda laboriosa. Next base: position 3,969,646 of record NW_017100231.1, read on the forward strand.
GTGAATGATGTATGGTAATTGCATTTTCACTAAAATCGTTTATAAAGAGAAGACTTTGTATGTCGATAGACTAGTATCATATGTGATCGTATCGTATCTTTTTTTTTTGCATCGTATAATAGTTAAATGACTAAGAGTAAAATGAACGAGTAAATCATCTACATTATCGCTTACGTTACGATATTATTTACGTAGCCCTGAGACACATTCCATGCATTTACAGAAGGTATATAATTAAACAATATTCGCGTTTACCATATTTTCATAGAAGATTATTCCATCGATCAATTTTGCACGTACGCAGTGAAATTTTCATCCGATATACGTTACGAGCAACTCGAAACGTTAATTATTGTGAATATCAGTTGATGCAAGTATCTTATTCTTACGATTACCATTAAGTTGTCTTTGAGTGAGCTTTCAACATTGGCATAATATTAACTAATCGCAAAATTATATTCTATGTAATAAGATACTTAAATAAGATAGGGAGAGAGTGTGTGTGAGAGAGAGAGAGAGAGAGAGAGAGAGAGAGAGAGAGAGAGAATGTGTGGTGTAACGTGAATGAGTGTGTGTATTTGTTTATATATATATATATATTGTTTATGTATTAGCTGAAATATGTACAAACATTATCACTAGTTTGTAGTAACTGCATCTTATTGGATTTCTGTTTTTTTCGTTTCTTTTTTTTTCATTCAAGGAAACTTACATAACTTGTAAGTGTGTATTGGTATTTCAAAGAAAAAAAATAAACGAAGTAATCATAACATCGTTCGATTTATACCGGTAAATTTAATCATTACTTTTTATTAAAATTTCTGTAATCCGTTGACATACAGATGTATGATATTTGTTTTCTTCCTTTCTTTTTTCGTTTGTTTTGCTATCGATACTTTTTGTTTTCATTTTATCATATACTTTGGTAATCTGCGTACACAATACGCACTTTTATTGTTCTTATAGTAACTTTCACAGAGACTTTCGCAAATGGACACTACTTCCGTATTGACTGCTCTCTCGATGGAATATCAGGGCTCCAATCCAAACGTAGATCATTACCCTGGCTTTAAACAGAGGAATAAAATCATGTTTCTAAAAGGAAAACGTTAGATCGTGTTCGTTCACTTGACGAGTTTGTTGAACGGTTCTTGTATTATTTTATTTTCTTTTTTTTTTTTCTTTTCTGCGAATGAAGTGAACTAGAGAAGTTAGTATACGACTTGGAACAAAGTCTATTCTCAAATGTAGCGACGAACATGCGTGGTACAATTATTGGTGCTCGATGATCGTCTAGTTTTCAAACTCTACACAGTAGAGTATTTATGTAGACATCGCTGAAAATAGTACACCTTAACATCAAGTAGAAATATTCATAGAGCGCGCATATGAATGTATACAAGTCTTGTATTTTGTACCAATGTGTTAGTTTACGCACGTCATATATTTTACACACTGTAGTACTCCACCCCATCCCTCCATTCTGTTCCAATTGTTAATTAATATTTAGCTAAAGCCATCCTTTTCTTCGTTCACCTAAAATTCGGGACCACGTCGGTGGGCGTTAAATCTCGCGCCCGGTTAATGTTATAATTTATTATTAAAGATTGTTTATCCAGCACTGTCCCAGCACTGTACACACTACATGAAACCCCTTCCAGGAACAGTTCGTGTATAATACATGTTTAATAATTATCAATCTTAAATCCGCCAATTTCGCTTACTTCTTTCACTATATATGTTCATCGTTATCGTTCGCGTTCATTCGTTTTGCATTCGACGTTAGTTTTCATTTATTATTATATTTTTTCCCTTTTCCTTAACGCAGAGCTCAACACACAGTTCCTCCTCCACCACCTTTTCCTCTTCCTTCTCCTTCTTCACCTCCTCCATTGCCCCCTCGTCGTCCACGTAGTAATTCAGTGACGCTGGACAGCGCGTGCCTGGATCAGTTCTTGATGGAATTCTCTTTCTCTTGATGCTTGCGGTCGGTGCTTGATTCTGGCGGTCGAAAAGCAGTCGCGTATGGGAAGCGTTTATGGCATTTCGCCATGTATTCGGTGATTGTTGTGTCGCAATGGCCAAAGTCACCGTTACGCAACGATTCCAACACCCTTGTACAATTTTGCAGTGTTACACCTTCGAGATCATCGATGCTAGTGATCAGAGAGAGAGCTTTCGATTGAGCGGACGGGTCAAGGACGTGAAGCATCTTTGCACCCTGAAGCTGATGAGGCAGTGAGTTTCGATTCTTCTTCAGGAATTCCGCGTTCAACTGGGTGGCCGTTGGTGCCGAGTAGATGCCCACCGTTTGCAGTTTCACTACTTCGCCCACGGGTCCCTCCAGAGGTGAACGGCTGGTGTGCAACATGAAGCGTACTAGACACATGTGCAGGTCAGGATTGTTCGGGTCTAGATCGTGTGCACGTTTTATCGACTTTAACATCAGTAACGTACGACCTGCAAGAAACGTTTTGTCAACTTTAAGCATCGCAAGATTCATTTGTGTCGATTTTTTATTATAAATACGATTAAGGTTATGTTCCACGTGGGATCTACCGTGTTTCTTAACCATTTCGTAACCGAATTCTTCTTTTTTTTTTTTCTCTCTTAAAGAATTTATTTACCTACCTATCTGTAATGAATAACTAAATCGAGATAAATATTTCTTCGAGTAATCAAGTGGAACATATACGTTCCACTGGTCAAGAAATGGTTAAAGAAAAAAACTTCACTGGACAAATTCTAACGACTGCAACTTCAGGTGGTTCGAAAATTAAGGATCAACGATCAGATTAGTGAATTTCAATTAATACGCACCTTTACGAATGTAGATTTCAAATGCCATCAGATGCGTCTCTATTCTGTTCGACGCTAGTTCTTGCAACGGTTGTAAAAATTTGATTGCCTGCTCTAGCGGGTCCTCGACCTGAAAAACAATCGTTCAGCTCGACTCGATTTCGAATTAACGCGGGAATTACGAACATGGCGGATTTACATCGTTCTACTAACCCTCTCCAATTTCTCCGGTATAAGTTCGTCTAACGTCGGCTGCTCTAAATCTGGATCGGTTTGTTGCCGCGACTTATTGTGCTGTTCCCTCTTCTCCTGTGCTTGGGCAGCTTGTTGTCGTTCTAATTCAGCCTTTCTGCGTTGCTTCCTCTGTTTGTTTCTCAACTTCTTCAGCTCCGATGGCGCCAGGTTCTCTGTAAACAGAAAACGGAACAAACCCGTTCGTATAACTGACGCAGTTACTCGAGATGTCGTAATTCGGAAAGTATACAAGAACAAAAAGTGTACATAAATTCGATATAAAACGTTCATTAACTAAATCGTTTCGATGTTTTAACGTCGCTCTTCAGAGTTACGTAGAAAAAAGATGCGGAATTGTAAACAGTATCCTACAGTTCAAGGACACCGGTGCTTATTAGTACAGTCTAAAATCACTAGGTGGAGCTACGTTAATTCTACGCTAGACAAAATTCAGGAATCGTTCAACGAAGCTCTCGATTTAAAAAAAAAAACAAGGATCAAACACTTGCACTGACTTGATTAAATCAAGTTGACAAACATCGACTACAATGTTTGTCATTATTACTTCTATACAACCCTGTCACACGTGTATATATATCGATAAACCAACAATATTATTCGACTGTCGTTTCGAACTTGCTAGCCACCATGTGCTTTTCCCCTGCGCATGCGCATCAATTGTTTGTGAAACAGCTACTTCCCCTACCCAGTTGTGTCCCGAATTTTCGTGCATCGTAACGTAAGTACTCGTCAAATCGCAATAAGTAAACAAGCGGGGACACGCTGGAAACTATCTCCGCGTGTTGTTTCAACACGTACACCACTTTTACCGGGGCGCTGCATCGACCAAGGTCAAACGGCGCGCTGCGACCAGTGGCACAAGCAATTCCGCCGGTTTCGCAAAGCCTTTTCTAACTTTTCCTCGCCTCTGGTCGTGGCCAGACCTACTGACAGGCCGTTTTGTAGGTCTGGCATGCGTGCACGTGTCACGCGTGCTCCGTGGTCACGTGCAGCCACACGGCACGCTACTCACGAGGGGAAAGGGAGGAGATTATGAGAGAGAAAGGATTTAGTCCTACTCTAAACGGGGTCTTCTAGCCTATCTATATTTAATCAATCTATATATATATATATTTATCGAGCATTATCGATATACAGGGTGTCGTGTAATTGGTCGTATAACCTAAAAACTGACGATTCTACACGAAAGGAGAAATAGAATTTCTTCCATTGAGAAAATCTGCTTGTGAAGAAATTCGTTATATCGACGCGGTATCGTTGAAATTCAAGTTCGAAAAAATGCAACGAACGTTGCAATGATAATCGCAACAGGAACAAAAGGAAGAGTATGATATACTCGAAGAGTAATGATAATAAAATAGTATAATTTCGATGAGAAAATTTTGTTACCCACCTCGAATCGTCCTTTTCCAACCTGTACATCGATATACAGGGTGTACCAAAACGTTTCGGCAAAACTTCGCATGTAAGTTCTACGTGACGAAATAAGAGAAAAAGTTTATATCAACGTATGTCCAGAAACGAATATCAACGCGAAAAAGAATGCGTATCCGAAGTGTACTCCGTCAGATTCAACGCGTACGACAGTCTACGCACAAATTTACCCCATAAAAACGCGTTTTAGGACACACATTCATATGAACTTTTCTTCTTCCTTTTTCCTACACTATCTACACTCAAAATTTTGCCCAAAACTTTTTCGCACACCCGGTATATTGCCCGGGGAGACACCGTCGAGAGAGTAGGCGTTCGAAATTTTACACACTTGTTCGTACATATATTTCAAGGGAACTGATCGTTGAGAAATCTGAATGGAACAATTTTAGGAGCGGAGCAGCAATTCTAAGTGTGTATCGGCATTACACGTGGGCAACAGAGAGATCGTCGGGATAACGGTGTAACGAATAGAAACGACCAACGATAATTTATGAGTGATGCAAATGTTCCGTGATTTTGCATACAACACCGGGGGAGAGGGAGAGCTTGTATGAGTCATATCTCACGATATGATTTTCTTTCCTCTTCAATTTCTATCCGTGCTAAATATAGGAGACGAGCAGAGAGAGAGAGAGAGAGAAAGTGTGCACCAATAAGAAAAGGGGGAAGAAAAAGTCGGAAAAAATTCGTCGTTCAGAAGGATGAAATTTTCCATGAATTTTCAGCGAACGAACGAGCGGAGTAGAAAATGAAGTCCAATACCATCGGAAGTGTCCACAAGGCAAGGATACTTGTCTCGGTGAACGAGGGAAAAAGCATCCCACGAAGAGGAACATTTTCTAATTAGACGAAAATTTGCAACCGAGTCCACGATCATTGCTGATTTATAATTAATCGTGGAAAGGTACAACACGGTGTGGGGCCCCGCCGCGGCCCGAACAGAGGTTCGAGTTTATTGCGCTAATTCCCCAGCACTTAACTTGCTCAGTGGGCATTAACGTTTTAATTGCCGTCCTATTAATGCAGTTTTATAACACGAAAATCACGCGCGCGCTTTCCAATTATGTAAGGGAACAGTCAATGCGTTTATTAGAACGTCCTAAAGAGAGAGAGAGAGAGAGAGAGAGAGAGAGAGAGAGAGAGAGATTGGTTCCATGCTTCGTAAATTCGTGGATACCGTAAAAATGACTGGCGATACGTATTCACCCGTTATACCGCGATTTCTTTTTTCCTACCCACCGAATCGTTCTCTCCGTTTCGATGTCCAATTAATTAGCGAGCTTGCCGACAAATATTTTAAATCACCGTGGCTGGGTGGTAACGATAACGAAAAGAATTTCGACGGTATTCGCGGTTACGAAGGATTAGCCCCGTGCTTTAAACGCGCTTCGAATAACAACATTTACATAATTTCTTGCGTAATTGTTCCTGGAACAACGTGTCACGATTACCCCGTGAGCTATTGTTCATTAAGAGCACGAAGACACGCGAATATTACGAGACGAATCGGTTGTTTCTCGTTGTTCGAGCAATAACTCGTATATACAGGGTGTGACCGAAGCACTCTCCGACGTTTCGCTCGCCAAACGTGTGGAAATAAAGGGGTGAACGACGTCGGTTCTGTATTTGCGACGCGCGCCGTGAGATTATGCAATCCAGCGCGATGACAAAATACCGAAATAAGATCTCGTGGAAATGGAAATATTCCTCTTATCGCGCCGAATAATTGTCGAACTTGTCGCAACTGTACTTCTTCGAGAGACAAACTTTTAACCCTTTGCACTCGAAGGCCTTCTGTTTCCATAAGGAAATAGAAAATTAGAGCTTGTTTGCTCGATAAAATTAATGAAATTTTTTTAAACTAGCATAAAAATAAACCATATATATATATATTAACACGTTAAGCGCCAAGCCTGTCTTGTTCTTCCTTTCCGTTTAGCCCGCGATATCCGATTTCACCGATATGCTGGCGGCCGAAGATCTGTGTAAGGTTGCGATAAGACTGCGTGACCAACGAAATCTTACCTTTGTTGGTACCGAATACAACTTTGTGGTGTGTTTTTTCAATAGCTGCATGTGTTTTAATAATACTCGTTAAAATTTTTTTTGCTAACAAGTGATATTTAGGTACATTCTTTTATGATCTCCAAATTATTTAAAATTTATTGATCGAAGAATATAATTTTTTAAATTGTATATCGTCAGTCAACAGTGACTGACGCGGCCTGAACGGAAAGTGTAGCGTCAGTCACCGGCGACTGACACGGCGCTTAACGTGTTAACGAATATAACTGTTTTACTTCGATATATAATGTATTTTTGTTATACAAGATCCTGAGACCTATAACATATGGTGAACCTGCTGTCCTGGAAATATTAGCTTTAGGGGTGCCTCCATTAATTATTTACGAGATTGTAAATATAATAGCAGTGTCGCTTCTTAGTCGTCTCAAAGAGTGCAAAGGGTTAAAAAAAAAAAACGAGCAAGTGGGGAAAAATTGGAACACCCGTTAGATGAAAGAATTCCGGAAAAATTGCGTTTTCTCGGGTGTTCTGTATTAGAAGATACGATTTGAACAAGATTGAAACTTTTCCCTTGGAATTTCGAATGTCTCGTCTCGAATTTTCCACAAAGGCATCGCTGGTGTCGTAGACGCGAGGGATTTAATTGGCGACGTTGGGAAAAGTGTGCGGAGCAATTAGGGGCCGCGCGGTCGCCAAGCCGAGGAATTTTTCATCCTTGACAAAAGGTGGGACCTTGCCGGCGTGTATTACGAGTGTGCTCGGGAATGTGGAGCAACAGGCGGTACCAACGGCACGCCACACATCGCTTATGCTAATCGGATCCCCATCGATAGTCGCGATTATTGCCACGCGTTGACCCGAGCCGTCGCGATTTAATTCGCCTGCCTGGGCGAAGAAAATCGGTTTCCTGGTACGGGCAACGCCTCGAAAATTCGATCCTATCAATGGAAACAACACCCTTTCTCGCCTTGCGAAACTCTACGCTTACTCTGAAAAATATTCCGATGCTAACGAAACAACCATTCAACCACCACGCCGGCAGAAATATCGAAGATATTTCAAATATCGTGAATATTTGAAGTGATCATTATTTGGTTGATCTGTATTGCAGAATGTGATATGTGAAAATGCGTTCGGTAACAATAGGTAATCGTAAAGTACGATAAATGACGTTTCATAGGGAAAAAACGCGAATCCAATCGCTTTATAATTAACCGAAATACATCGCTAGAAAGGCAAACTTATATACCTGGTGTCCGAATATTTTTCAGAGTAAGCGTGTTCGTCATTTCTCTTTTTTCTCATTTTTCTTTCCTCTGTACTTTAGGCTTATTCCGGTTGTGTGTTCGTCGGTGAACGTGTATCCCTCCCCGTCACCTTTGCGTACGTATGCGTTGTATTTCGATGCAAATGGTCGCGCGAACCTGCCCCTCGCGGTTCACCGATCGATGATTTCTATTTAGATCGCGTCCAACGAATTTCACACGATTCTGGTAACGGTAGAAATCGCGCGAGCCTACCCCTCGCGGTTCGCCGATCGATGATTTCTATTTAGATCGCGTCCAACGAATTTCACACGATTCTGGTAACGGTAGAAAGCGACGTTCGCCGATTTCATTGCGGTTCTCTTGGCGTCACGCCCTTTTGCTTCGACCCACTGTACATCATGTCGATACAGTGTGTCGCGCAACAACGTGCTAGTGTGATATCGTTAACAAAAATGTTGGACAATTTGGTAGAACGGGGTATCAGGTGATTCGTTGTTAAAAAATAGATCGAACTTGTGGGATAAAGTTTTTCGATACGACCCTTCGTTTCCGAGGAAATCGATTTTGAAGTTACGTGCGGCAGCGTACACAAATGGCGCAATTATGGTGTTTCGGTTAATATTGACAAACTGAGCCTGCTGTAAATTGAGATAGAAAACGTCGAAGTCAGATTGAAATGGTAACTACGTCGATGAACACAAAAGTGTTAACAGAAATACTAATTTGTGCAGCCCCACAGAAATTTCAAAATGGATTCTCCAGTAAACGAAGGCTCGTAACGAAAAATTTGATTCCACATTTTTTATTCGTTTTTTCACGAAGAATTATTATACACCTGATTGTGTCACACTTTTTGAACCACCTTGTATATTCGTTTTTGTAAAGAATAACGCTAGTACAGAATGTTCAGCGTTTCGATGCACGAATTTCGAACTTTAGAAATTCTCGGGCGCTTCAAATTTCTAATTGCAATCTTGACAGAAGTGGAATGTAACGAGGTAAAAGAAGTAATCCGAACAGAGGTTGGAGACACGAAACAAGGGTGTTACGTAAAGTTCTCGAGGACAGAAAAATTTAACGCAATTGCATGCTTAATTCGTTTAACGTTTCGCTGGTGCCACCTTTTAGAGAATTTGCCCCAAAAACTGCAGCAATCTTTCTCCTCCTCTATTCTTCACCGTCCATTAAAATTTTCATCCGATCTGAATTTAAAGAAACAGGCCATCTCGATCGAACATCGCTAATCAAAAATTCAACGTGCCCCCTTTTCCATTACTTTTCGTTTCTCTTATTTTTAACCCTTTGAACACGACGAAATCGTATACGTATTCACAAAAAACACAAGAAATTATGAACACATGCAGTAAACCCACATATTTTTAAGCAATAAAATCAGATGGAATGGTCATGAATTCATTCATTATCTTACATTCTGATATGATTTAGTTAAAAAAAGAGAAAGAAGAAAAACCTGAAGTAATCATCCTCGAGTGGAGACTACGCTTCGCATGAAACGCACCCAACAGGTCTATATTCGCGACATAATTGCAGTTAAGCAAGAAGTTGCGAGCAAATGCAAATGATGGGGGGCGAGAAGGTCGCTTAGATGCAAAAAGGCGGCGTCACTGAAATCGCAGTCATTAGGCGGTAGGAAAAACGGTGGATAAAAAATCGTCAAATGGCGGTTTTATCTTGGTAATCGAGTAAACAGCACGACGGCTGTTATTTCGATTTAACCACGCTGCCACAAACGTGTACGAGAGCCCACGAGTCTTCCATGTAAGCGACCGCCATCTTGGTTATGCATTGAACGAACGAATGAGAAATCAGCGATGGAATCAATTCGTATCGATTTTAACTTAAATTGAAACTTTCACTTTCGAACAGTGTTTCGTACGTTTTACAGTATTGTACGAATCAACGCGAACAGTTACGCGCAAAACATAACCTCAAATTCGAACGAACGAATTTTCCAGCAGAACTCAGCCGGTATTTTCGAGAGAAGAGTATTAGACGCCCCGTTTAAATCCCATCGAAAATTTATGGGGTATTTGTAAGGCCAGAGTACTTAAAATGTATTGCACCATCAAGAGAAAAATGATCGAGGCAGCCATTCAGATGTGATTTGGAAAACTGTCGAAAATTAGTTCAATCTCGTTTCTATTTTTCGAAATACTTGAAAAAGTTTGGAATTTAATAAAAAACAATTTGTTTTGTTTTCAAAATTTGAACAAATTTGCGAGATACTTAAACCCATCGCTAATGGAAATTGGTATCGATACTCTGCTTCCAAGAAACCCGCGTTAATGACGATAAATTGCAGATCGAGTGATAATTCACGCGTTGTCCGGCTGTATATACCGCCTAGCCTCGACACACAGAGGCGAGTTAACGGGCAACGAGGTAATAAATAATTAATTTTTTGCCGCGAGAAGACGCGAAGCGACGCCCGCCTTCATTCATTTCCACGCGCCCTTGCCGCGACAATCGCGTTTTCCTTCGTTTGATAGACGTGAAAGTACCAACGCGGAAATGGATAAGCGAGACTGGTAATCTTTATTACTCAATAGTCTATGAAAGGATTGCGTGGAAGTTACGATGAGCAGGTGAAGAATGAATGATTTTTAAACACTGTCACGGGGTGCGAGTGATTTATCATGTCCCCTTACGTTACTCTTTTATCCTTCGAAAGTGGTATAATTTTAAAAATCGTTGTACGTTCTTACGCCGTTTGAATTTACCGCCATTATATATATTTCGAACCTAACCTTAAAAATTTACACCTCGAACATTCTTCCGAGAGCTTGTTAATCAAAAATCGTAACCAAAGAGTTGAATTGTGTTTTGGAATAAAATTTCAGATACCAAAATATCAAGTACTTTGTCAATTATAGCAATTTTTCTCAAGGGTAACTTTAAATGGAAACACAAAAATTTCAACAAGCTTCGTAGTTAACAGGAAACTATTACAAAATAAAGAAGTTGAATACTTCGCTTAAATTGAAAAATTGAATTTAAATTTGAAGCAAATGTGACTAAAAAAAAAAAAAATCGAATTCTCTATTCTTCGTTTAAATCCGAGAAAAACAGTAAAACATTCTGTTTTCACTCCAGATTGGACTCGTTCTAAATTTAACACTGGACAAAGTGTGTGCTTCGTCCGCTTCTTCAATAACGTTCAAATTTATCGCGGTAACAGATTACGCAACGAAATACTTGAGCTAGCCAGTCAATGGTTAATGGCCGTGTAGTTTTTCATCCAGCTGTGCGTAACTCTCTTTCGCGTTTGGAACGCGAAATATCTCGATCGGTATACGTATACGTACATATATGTATGTATATATCGGTAAAAAGGAATTATTAATTTTTAGGTTATGCAAGGATCCCGTTGCGTAATTCACGTGGCGCGCAACGATTAGCGGACTCTCGCGGTTGCATTCGCCACGCGTTCGAAAGAAGCGGAAGTTCAAGAACGCACGTACGGTCAACAGACGGAATGCACGAGCCTGACAGTTTCGAGGACGAAGTTGCTTCACGGGGAATCGACATTGTCGCCATTTTTTCGCCCCGGCTTTTATCGATTTATTTTTGGGGAAAAAAAAAAAGATACATAATTGAATTAATTGAAAATTTAAGGACACTGCTCCTTTTCACTTGGAAATTCTCTCTTCGTTCCTTTTTTTCTTTCGCAATTCTTTGTCATCTTTTGTTAACTCTTTCGTTGCTACCGGTGTTTTGAAAACGGCAAATTTTGGAATTTTTACTTTTTAATTTTTTGACAATTTTAAAACGCCGAAGTGAAAAATTTTGCGGCCGTGATTGAAAATCGTCGAAAGGGTTAAATGTTCACTTTTTCTACTTAACTCGCTTACTTTAACTTGAAATCTGCGAAATAAGAAAATTCCTTCTTCGTTCTTTTTTTCTGTTTCTTTTACAGTTCTCGCTTATCTTTCATTCATTTTTCACTTCTTCCTCTTATTTCTTCAACAGTATCGTACTTCGAAACACTTGTCATCCTCCTTCGTGGAAATTCCACTTTTCTCTCGTGTTTTTCATTCGATAATATTCGATGAGGTAACAGAGAGGTAATAAAGCACCGAACGGGCAGAAGTGTAGGTGAAAACGAGTAGCAACGGTTGAAATTAAATAACTCAGATGTAAATGAGATCGAGATGAAGTTCTCGAAACTGGCAAGAACTCAATAGGCCGCCGTTGTTTCCTGTCTTTCAAATGTTATCAGCAGATCTAATGATTCGCGGCATCGCGCGTTACGAGACAATACCGGAATTATTGATCGTACGAGACTGCAAGAGCGGAGAAAGGTGTAAAATAAAGCTTAACAATAAAGATTACGCGAATTACGTGATCGTGTTGCGTAACGGTGTGCAGCTGTAAAAAAAAAAGAAAAAATCGTAAACAATGTAGAAAAAGGAAAGATAACAGAGATAAGTTCGAACGGTGGTTATTTAAACTTCAGCTGACAAAAAGGAAAACGTGTTATTCCGACGGATTTAAAGCAAACACCGTCGACTATGCACGAGTTACTCTTTGATATTGGAAAGAAAAAAAATGATCGATGATTAGAGGGAACGGTTCTTCGTATTGCATAATACCGCACCAGATACAATAGACATCGACATTTCCATACGATGTCAATGATACACGGTACTAGGAAATGTAACGACAACAGTACGTGACGCTACATTGATTGACATTAATTGACGACGAACCAACTATCGACTTGTTCGAACACAGTCGCGACGAGAGAGAGAGAGAGTAACGGGGAACGTTTGCACATCGACAGAGGAATTATCGAGATTATGTAATATCGTTCTATTTTCGATCGTTTCGAATAACCGTGTCGCGAGTCGAATTGAATGACAATTTCCCTTATCTCTGCCGACTGTATGAATGGCGACACGATATGTACTCGGAATTACGTGGGCTGTAGTAGTTGTACGGTGTAAATATAGATCGAGAAATTTGGAAATAGTATCGCGGATGAGTCAGAGTTCGAAGAACTTCAATGGGAACAACGATTGAACGAATAACTCGGAATGTACAGATTTAATTACGCATCGTCCTGTATATACTGAAGCAAGAATAAGAGATTAGGAAGACTTAAATCAGTGATTGTATTATTAATCAACGCTTCCGTGTTCAACAAGTTCGCTGCCGCGAGAAAATCGCGAGGAACGCGCCGTGTGCCACCAATTCACTGATACACCGTCGACCCACTGTCGACGATGGCACATGGGACGTCACTCGGTGTCAACAATGCTTCGACGGCGGCAGTGAAGGTGTTAAACCCCTGTCGATACAGTGTCGACGGTGGCACATGGGACGTCACTGGGTGTCGACAATGCTTCGACAGCGGCAGTGAACGTGTTAAACCCCTGTCGACACAGTGTCGACGGTGGCACATGGGACGTGACACTCAGTGTCGACGATGCTTCGACGACGGAGCAGTGAACGTGTTAAACCCCTGTCGACACAGTGTCGACGGTGGCACATGGGACGTGACACTCAGTGTCGACGATGCTTCGACGACGGAGCAGTGAACGTGTTAAACCACGTCGACACAGTGTCGACGATGGCACATGGAACGTCACTCAGTGTCGACAATGCTACGACGGCGGCAGTGAACGTGCTAAACCCCTGTCGACACAGTGTCGACGGTGGCACATGGGATGTGACACTTTGTGTCGACAATGTTTCGACGGAGCAGTGAACATGTTAAACCACGTCGACACAGTGTCGACGGTGGCACATGGGACGTACACTTTGTGTCGACGATGCTTCGACGACGGACAATGCTTCGACGGCGGCAGTGAACGTGTTAAACCCCTGTCGATACAGTGTCGACGGTGGCACATGGGACGTCACTGGGTGTCGACAATGCTTCGACAGCGGTAGTGAACGTGTTAAACCCCTGTCGACACAGTGTCGACGGTGGCACATGGGACGTGACACTCAGTGTCGACGATGCTTCGACGACGGAGCAGTGAACGTGTTAAACCCCTGTCGACACAGTGTCGACGGTGGCACATGGGACGTGACACTCAGTGTCGACGATGCTTCGACGACGGAGCAGTGAACGTGTTAAACCACGTCGACACAGTGTCGACGATGGCACATGGAACGTCACTCAGTGTCGACAATGCTTCGACGGCGGCAGTGAACGTGCTAAACCCCTGTCGACACAGTGTCGACGGTGGCACATGGGACGTACACTTTGTGTCGACGATGCTTCGACGACGTTGCAATTAGCTTCACGAAGGTTTAGAAAATCCAGCGATCCCTGAAAAATAACTGGACTCAGGTTGAATCCAGAATTCAAAGGATCCAAACAACGAAAGCCTCGAAATTCTCGAATGATGATTATTTGAACGGAACGAAAGGAACTAACTGAGATAAACTAATTATCGGAGAATAGAGCAGAATCATTTAGCTTACGCAATATCGTCCTAGAAACCTATGGGCGGCATACATACATATGTCGACGTCTTCGTTTCACTTTCCACCGATACGTGCAACGCGCAACGACAACAGTAACATTAATCGTCGATGCAGGAACTGTCGATTACCACGGGCGAGTTCCACCGATTACAAGGAACGCCACGAGCAATGATAATGCCCCGGCATCGAAATGACGGTAATCGACGAGAAAAGGCCGCGTCTCCTAGCGATCGTTGGTTGCGCTGCGAGCCGCCCTCCGTGTGTGTCTAACCATTTCGTAACCTCCATCGCCCATATTCGCTGCTTCTCTTTTTTTTCGTCTCTCCTTTTTTCTTGCTTTTTTTCTTTTTGCTCGTACGAGTGCGTAGTTGCGCGTACGAGATATTATGGAATCGTACGTAATTCGTTAGTAATAATGCACGATACACGTAATTTTTATCGCGATTCATCGAACAGTGTTTTGGTACTTTTTCTTTTTTCGGTCGATCCTTGTTCGTATACATATTGGAGGTTATTATTGGCTCGTTTTTCGGATGGCGCAAGGTAAAAGAATTGGTGTTTCTTTCTTCCAATTGTTTCGATTGTCACGAATTAGAAAGAATATTTGCACCGAGGAAAATTGTAATTACTTAAAATTACGCGAAACCAGAAATCACACGAAAAACAGAAGAGAAACTTGATTAAACAATATCTCGGGGAAAAAATGAAAAGGATCTGCGGAGCATCGCGAAATATTCGAACACAGTAACTCAGACAAAAATTTTAACGAGTTAGAACATCAATCACGATTAACGAACATTCGTGGAAAAAAAAGGACGAAGATGTGTCAGATTTGAGAAAGAAAAAAAAAAAAAGAATCTCGTCGAGCCACATGGAATGCACAGACGAACATTGCACGCTCAATGTCGCGGCTTTATTGAGTTGTCAGAGAAACGGGATGCTTTTTCAATCGTGTCTCGACCGTGAGTAATCGCACAGTTCGCGTGTTATACGGCTGCCTGTTATGCAACAGCGGCAACAATACACCGCTGTTGTATTCGTGTATTAAACTCGTCCATGATCGAGGATATTTATGAGTTACGAGACCGTATGTGATCGAGCCGCGAGATCACCAGGTGCAAAGTGTTTAGGAAAGGCGGTTTTCCAAGTACGATTTGTCGATTCTACTTGTTGGAATCGATGCACCTTGCCAGCTGGTAGATTCACCGTTGCGTAGCTTTCTGCTCTCTCACGTTTATCTCGTTGATGTTTACCTTAACCCTTTCGCCCCCATTTGTATCCATATGACTACATTTTCATTTTTATTAATTATAACTAAATGCATTTCATTCAGAAACAAATGTTTTACCTATATTCTGCGGTTTAGTTGCATCTGAAGTCTCAGGTGTTTAACCGCATCATGTCTTCGTTATTGTCAAACTTTGCTAAATGGACATTAATGAAAGAAATCGTTAATCCTTTGATTTATGATTTTTTCTTTTGCTGACTATGCATCTAGGTGTCAGTTATTTACCGAAAAAAGAATTAAAATTAATTTTTGCTACCAATGCAAATACTTTTGTCGCATTTTGGCTAGAACCTGTGCCACGTGTCTGACTGTTGTAAGGTACAAATTTACCTCAACCCTTTCGCCAATGGACATCGATGAAAAAAGTCGTCGAACGTTTCCCAAATGTGAAAATATATTTACCAATAGCTTATTTGTCCTGTGACACACGCAAAGTACGAATAAACATTTCGCGTAGCTGCGGAATAATTTGGAAACGAAAGGGTTAAACGTTGGTGATTTGTAGAATCGAACGAATTCAAGTTTTGAATTGTCAAAATGTTATTACAGTTGCAAGAAATACGAAAAGTGAACACCGTGACTAGACAATCTTCACCCGAGATTTTCTCAGACGTGTTATTGCCGATTCACGAATTTCAAACGAGTTTCGAGAACGTTCTTAGGACGGAGATATATCGAAATTCGCGTGGAAAGGACATAAGTCATGGGAAGCAGAAAAGAAACAATGTGAAATCGAAATAGGCAATCGAGGAGCCTCACCCCAGAAAGTGTGATGATAATCGTGATGACGTTCGAAGATTTATATTCGATCTATTGCGCTGTTGTGAAGCTTTAAAAGGGTCCATGACGCGTTAGCTAACTTCAAAGGCGTCGACTATTTCATTAGTACTCGGCATCCTTCGTTTTCTGCGCTCGAAACAATCAAATTGCACCTATCCATCGATGGAATCGCGATAAATTTGGTCTCCGCTGGTGCTAAATTTGGAAACTCGTCGTTTTGTCTGCCTCGAGTCACAAGATCACACTTAATATTGGATCCATATGGAAGGTTTCCTCGAATCGAGTCGGTGCACAACGAAGAATTCAACCGTCGTGATTCATTAACCAGAAGGCAGTCGTTATTCGATCAACAGAAAAGGATTATCTGCTTCGCGTGTAATTTTCTTTCCTGAATCGGAAACAGACAGAGTCACGTAGATGTGATTTCAACAAAATCTGAATAATTTTGCAATAGTAATGTTCAGCTTATAAATAATAATTTACAAAAGATTCGCCAGAAAATTGACTTTTCCATTCGTATCCAAAAATTTTCATAAAAATTCCCAAACGGAGGAAAAGTAACATATTGCTAAAAGAATGAATTACAATAATAATTATTATTCTTTCAGGGATGTACACTAATTTTCCTCGGTTTGGAAATTTTTACGAAAATTTTAGGATACGAATGGAGGTCGCGAGATCGTTAAAAAGGCCGGAAAATCCCTTGAAATCACGATCCAAACGATCGATTCCGCTCTTCAGGCCACTTCGTGGTCGTTGATTTTCACGAAGCCGAGTTTCAAGCGCGAGAATAATGGTGGAAAGGTTAAATTCCATCGTTCGCCAGGGGCGTGTGTTATTCGTCCGCCAACGTTAACACAAGGAAAGAAAGAAAGAAAAGGAGAAAAAGGTGGAAAGAAGGCCGGCAGATATGAAATATTTGAAAAAAATCGAAACCGATGCACGCGCGCCGATAATAATTGCGACAATGTTCTAACGTATCTCGCCGGGTCATTGTATGCAGATCGAAGAACACGACCGGTATTCGCGGTTCAGTCGTAAATTACATATTCGAAGAGTATCGTGACCGTAATGGCTCGTGCATAAACGGCGAACGCACCCGCTGACGAATCTATTGTCAACCGGACGCGGCAGCGACCGACGTGTGTCCGCTCTTTGAACGTCTAACGAGTGATTGTATAGTCGGTCGAAGCGATGTAGCGAGATCGTAAGTAGAGTAAAATGAGATTTCACCTTCAGAATTGCCCCATACACTTGAACGCAAGTAAAGTGTTGAAAAACACGAGGGAGCTGTACCAGAAAATGTTGAAAAATGAGATCTCACCTCCAGATTTGTTCCATACACTTGAATTCAGATAAAATGTTGAAAAATATGAGAGAGCTGCAGCAGAAAATGTTGAAAAATGAGATCTCACTGTCAGAATGTTCCTATACACTTGAATGAAGGTAAAATATTGAAAAACACGAGGGAGCTGTGCCAGAAAATGTTGAAAAATGAGATCTCACCTCCAGATTTGTTCCATACACTTGAATTCAGATAAAATGTTGAAAAATATGACTGCAGCAGAAAATGTTGAAAAATGAGATCTCACTGTCAGAATTGCCCCATACACTTGAACGCAAGTAAAGTGTTGAAAAACACGAGGGAGCTGTGCCAGAAAATGTTGAAAAATGAGACCTCACATCCAGAATTGTTCCATACACTTGAATGCAAGTAAAATGTTGAAAAACACGAGGGAGCTGGAGCAAAAATGTTGAAAAATATGAGGGAGCTGTGTCGGAAAATGTTGAAAAATGAGATCTCACCTTCACAATTTTCCCATACACTTGAATGCAGGTGAAACGTACAAAAACATGAGGGAGCTGTGCCAGAAAATGTTGAAGAACGAGATTTCACAATTGTCACCTAACCACGCCTAGAATTGACAATTAAAATTTCCAAATTGTCCCTTGC
The DNA here is from genome assembly GCF_001263275.1 of Habropoda laboriosa. NCBI lineage: Eukaryota > Metazoa > Arthropoda > Insecta > Hymenoptera > Apidae > Habropoda > Habropoda laboriosa. The sequence continues at coordinate 3,987,911 of NW_017100231.1, forward strand.
ATCGAGCCTGTACATTTCAGAAGAGTTTCTCGATTTTTTCAATAAATTTGCAATACCTATTCGTGACTTGGTTCGTTTTTACGAGAAAGTTTCGATCGATTATTCACAGATCGGTCAAGAACCGTGATTCATCATCGATCCGCCGTTGGTTTCCTCCTGTTTTTGCGTACACGCCTTTTTACTGTCTTGGCTCGACGCGCCTTAACGCGAGACACCGTGGAACAACGACGTTAAATGATTTATAATTGATCTGGGAGCTGTGGCAACCAGCGGTCGTTGGATATCCAACGATTTTTAACCGCGATCGAGTTCTTTCAGAGTGACAATGTCGCTTATAATTGATGTCCTTTGAAAAAGAACTTGATGAATCGATGTCTCGTTGCTCCTGCTGACTTATTTCGTTTTTTATTTCAAGGAATTTCTGTTTCGTCAGAATACGGGAATATTTGGAAAAATCAAGGATAAATATATTTGATTAACCATTGTAGACAACACTTCGTTGCTGGCAACTGTTCGCCTGTCTTCGTGGAAACAACTCGAAGAGATTCTACCGAACAAAAGTATATACCCAAAGGTGTTTCACCATTGACCTTACGATTCGAAAGTTCCGGGTGTATGTCGAAGACTCGGAGAACCCTCCAAGTAAAAATTAAGCCTCCATTCACTTTGTAACAGAACAATGAATATACTACGCAAAATAACATTGATGAGAAACAATCTTGATCCTTTTTATCAGACAGCGTTCTGTAATACATGTGGAAAAAATAGTTGATAGAAATTGTACAGGAGCGGTCAGAAGTTTGGGTCGACATTGTAATTTATGTTAATATATTAAATTTACTTAAATTCAATTTTCTTCGTTTTTGTAAATTTCGGTGACAAAAAATTCATTCGAAGTTTCTCAAATTTTTAACCTTTTTCAAATTTGTAATTTTTCACAATGTATGTCAAACTGAGTCAGAACGATGTGTCACAATTCTTTACATTTCATTTTCATCATTTGATCACTTTCACGGTTAACCCTTGATCGATCTAATTAAATTTTCCAAGAATTTTAATTCCTAACCTAAAACTCTCAAGATTCGAGAAATTTCACAATAAGAAACTTTTCGTCACTTTCACATTTTTACCATTAACCCTTTCGCGACCCAATAAAATTTTCCAACAGTTCTAACCTAATTTTCAAAATTCGAGAAATCGAACATTCGCCAAATTGCACAATAAGAAACTTTTCATCATTTTATCACTTACAATTTTTACCATTAACCCTTTCGTGACCCAATTAAATTTTCCAAGAATTTCATTCCTAACCTAATTCTCAAGATTCGAGAAATCGAGCAGCATTCGACAAATTGCGCAATAAGAAACATTTCGATCCTTCTAAAATCTTCCAGTTACCAGCTCAACCCTTTCAAGACACAATTATTTTTTCCAAGAAATTTCTCAAACGGGACAAACGAATCACGCTGGTGACGAAAGGGTTAAACGTCTATCCTTCGTCATCCACAATCCGCGTCCCGAAAATAAACAGTTTCTGGGTAACCCAGTTTCCACGACGAACTAGAGCTCGCGTGAAATTTTTAACAGAAAGACGGTCCCCCACCGTTGGAGATCGAAAGTCGAGGCTCATCGGTCGACGATGATCGGCGATAAACCTTCGCAGTTTCTTCCTCGAAGCGATAAAAGTGCATCAATCCACTCTCCGATTCCTCGTAGCCTCTCCCCTTTTCAAGCCTGTGACGCAAATCGAGGCTGAATTCGTTCGTGTGCCTTTTCTTCGTCGATTCTCTCTCACTGATTCACTTCGCGACCACTCTCGTTTCATAATGGCTCGCGGTGGAAAATAGATTTCACGCGAAACGTGATTTCAATGCCTAACCGACTGGGTGTCCTGTGCCAGTTGCGTCAGATCTTGCAAATAGGAGCAAACAATAACGTTTTGTTATTGTTATTAGAACGGATACAAGGTCTGAATAATGGGACACCTGGTTCGAGGAATAGTTGGAAGGTGAAGCTTCGAATTTTAAGAGGAACCGAGCTTCGTTTCTTGTTACTGCTGATGCAAGTTGGATGATAGAGAAGCTCGTTGATTAGGTTGAGAAAATATTGTTAGATTTCTGGTTCGAATTTTTGGTTGATAGAATTGTGGAAGATTGTGAGTGTAATGCATTATTTTTCTTTTCTCTCATTGGAACTACAGGGTGCTTCAAAAGAAATGTCAATACATATAATATATGCAAGTAATTTTTTTTTTGTCTTAGTAATTGCAATGCAGGAAAAATTGTCACTAAATGGTCAATGGTTGGTTTTCTTTTCTCTTACTGGAACTACAGGGTGCTTCAAAAGAAATGCACTTATATGAAAGTAAGATTTTGAGGAGAACAGAATTGATAAAACAGATGTTAAGAAATTTATCTTGTCTTCGTTATTGCAATGCAGGATAAACTGTCACTAAATGATCAATGTTTTCTTTTCTTTAATTAGAACTACAGGGTGCTTCAAAAGAAATGTCAATACATATAATATATGCAAGTAATTTTTTTTTTGTCTTAGTAATTGCAATGCAGGAAAAATTGTCACTAAATGGTCAATGGTTGGTTTTCTTTTCTCTTACTGGAACTACAGGGTGCTTCAAAAGAAATGCACTTATATGAAAGTAAGATTTTGAGGAGAACAGAATTGATAAAACAGATGTTAAGAAATTTATCTTGTCTTCGTTATTGCAATGCAGGATAAACTGTCACTAAATGATCAATGTTTTCTTTTCTTTCATTGGAACTACAGGGTGCTTCAAAAGAAATGTCAATACATATAATATATGCAAGTAATTTTTTTTTGTCTTCGTTATTGCAATGCAGGAAAAACTGTCACTGAATGGTCAATGTTTGGTTTTCTTTTCTCTTATTGGAACTACAGGGTGCTTCAAAAGAAATACACTTATATGAAAGTAAGATTTTGAGGAGAACAGAATTGATAAAACAGATGTTAAGAAATTTATCTTGTCTTCGTTATTGCAATGCAGGATAAACTGTCACTAAATGATCAATGTTTTCTTTTTTCTTATTGGAACTACAGGGTGCTTCAAAAGAAATGTTAACACTTATATGAAAGAAACTTTTTTAGAGGAAGAAAACTGATAAAACAGATGTTAAGGAATGTATTTTGACTTGGTGATTGCAATGCAGAACGAGTAGAATTTTTCTTTGTACATGAATTACTTTAATATGCTAAATTGTCAAAGCGTGACACTAATGGAGAATGGAAGCCAGTGAAAGAGCAACTCTGTCGATTGTCATCAGACAATGTGCATTCATGTGGATGAATAGACAATGAAATTCTTCTCTTTCTCTGCCCGATTTCAAGAATATAATTAACAAAATTATAGGAAAGTTTTCTCTCTCTTTAAAACCTGCTCGAATTATAAATGCTTCCTTCGTTGTCTAGACATTTTAAAAAAATGGCGAAGATAACTTTTCTCAGGAAATTTCGTGACTTTTGTTATCGTGAAAATTAGACTGCCACGACACTCAATTTCATGTCGCGAAATCAAATCTTTCACTTTTCACAAAATTCTCCGATTTCAGTTCACCGTGACTGAAGATTTCAGTTTTCATGTCGCGAATTCAAATCTCTCAAGTTTCCCGAAATTTCACGATTTCAGCCTTCATAAAAATCAGATGGTCGTGACACTGAATTTCATGTCGCGAAATCAAATCTCCCAATTTTCGCGAAATTTCCTAACTCCAACCTTCATAAAAGTCAGATTGTCACGACACTGGATTTCCCATGGCGACGTTACTCTCACGAATTCAAACCGTAAACGTGGCTCCGTCGAAAGATCAGCCACAGCAATGACCGAACGATCTGTCCAGAGATCTAAGACGGACTTAAACAAGAGGGTGAAGAAAGGACAAAGAGTAGTAGAATACGAAAAAAAGAAGAAAAAGCAAGAAAAAAACAGGACACGTCGATGCACTTTGTGAGAGCATGGATCACGACCTTGCGACGCGGCGAATCCGGGATTCGATCACGTTCGCCTTGCCCAGGTGGAAACTGGCCTTTTCGTTTGGTGCGTCGATCACAGAGAGGCCGGCATGGGAAGTTAACATTCCGGTGGCGTCGCTGCACAGGCCGCGGACGTAAGGCTACACAAGCCGCGGAGGAGATCGTACGGTACCACGGGTCCCTTTCTTATTTCTCCTACGAAGACCACGCCTAGCACTTGCCCCGTGAAACCGTTTCGAGCACACCCTTCACCACACTCCGTAGACAGCAACAACAGGCTGAGGAAACGTAGGCGAGTCTCTTCGATTCGACGATATATCCGCCAAGACGATGATATCGTTACGGATTATCCAGGTACGATGACTGAATGGAGAATCGGGATCGACGCTTCCAAGATATGATCGTCGATAACGAGAAACTACGCGGTTCGATTTGTCGCACCGGGTGGATGATTGCGTGGATGAAAAACAGCATGTGAAGGATATATTTTCGGGGGGTAATCGAAGCGACTCGATTAAAGAAAAAATAGAGAAAATTGGGAAATTTGTGTAAACTCGCGTTGATAAGAATCGGGACACCTGTTGAATGTGATACGAAGTTAGATAGTTGCTGCAAAAATTGCACAGGGTGGATGATTTCATATATAAAAAATAATGCATGAAATATCTGAGAATATTTTGGCTCAGGAGCCAAAGTGATTCAATCGAATAAAAATTGGAGAAAATTGGGAAATTTGTGTAAACTCGCGTTGATAAGAATTGGGACACCTGTTGAATGTGATACGAAGTTAGATAGTTGCTGCAAAAATTGCACAGGGTGGATGATTTCATATATAAAAAATAATGCATGAAATATCTGAGAATATTTTGGCTCAGGAGCCAAAGTGATTCAATCGAATAAAAATTGGAGAAAATTGGGAAATTTGTGTAAACTCGCGTTGATAAGAATTGGCACACCTGTTGAATGCGAAACAAATTTAAACACTTATCAAAACGTTATTAAGATCCAAAAGAAATAACTCGAAATCTTATAATATAACGAGGATATAAATTTTTGGTGATGTATGGTACTAAATTTCGGGGAAAAATGTGATTTAAATCGGACAATACTTTCTGTACAAACGTAATGGGTGTCTTAATATTTATGGACGGCAGTGTAAATTTTTAAAAATTTCTTTAAAAGTAATTACACAAATAAACATTGCGGAATAATATTTGCGAAATAATCCTAAAATTGCAACAACATTGCAAAATAATTTGTGTACATATTTCAAACGAAATGTTAAAAAAGCAATGCACAGATATTAGATATCAATTCAATCTACTTTTTGTTCAATGGAGTTAGTCACTTTGGCTTCCAATAATCTAGCACAAAAAGAATAATAGCGCAATTAATACGATCGATTAAACGAAGCAATACTTTCCGTCTCTTCGAGTTTCACGAATCGATCTTCTATATTTTACACAAAAATAAATTCCGTTCGCACCTGAGTTCAAATTTTCAACAAAATCATAAATTACAATTTCCAATATTCAACCAACGAATAATGAATCACTTCATTAACAAATTCAATAATTATCTCCAAAAAAAAAAAAAATCTCACCTTGCACACATTCCCTCTTATTAAAGAGATCTTTCAACGCTTGTCGCCTGCTGTTTCTATTCTACCGGGTGAGCAGAAATATCCCACCGTAAAACTTGAAAACCGAGAAACACGAATTTACAGGGAAACGCAAAAAATTTCCTCCGTTGAAGAAATTCAGGTATCAGAATGCTGAACGAAAATGCTCGAGCGAGGAATAAGCGAATCGTAGCAAGAGCGATGTAATCACAGTATTCATGGCTCGCGCCGTGAATTTACCGCGCGCCACGTAACAGTTCCCCAGGTATTTTCGCTACAAAGGAACGCGAATACGAGAAATTGAATGACGAAACCGCGGCTGAATATTAATGTTCATTGCCGGTGGCTTAGCGTGCATTATGATCACCGACGAGAAACGCAAAAGCCGTACGCTTCGTTTCGATACTCTTTCTCCTCCAGATTCTTTTTTCCCTACCTATCGAACGAAAGAATCACGATCGATCCTTACGAAACGACACAGACACGTGTGTGTGTGTGTGTGTGTATGTGTACAGGTATTAATTGGTGCTTTTTCCACCGTGGAAAAACGAAACAGGAACTCGTCGGTGACGAAGCGTCGAGTAAATCCGCGACAAGAAACAGAAACGCAAGGTAACGTTCCTTCGCTTCCCGAGATCGTCAATTGGGATGATGATCTCTTCTCTTGAGTCAGCTGAGAAGCTCGTGTTTGTGTTACGAGAACACAAGGTGGAAGTAGCTTATTCGCGAAGGGGTTCTCGCGTTCCGTGAAAGCGTTGCAAATACGGAAAGAAACGAGTATAGGCGATGGTTACGCGAATTTTTAACATCGCCGAAATATTTCCTACTGTAGGATTTCGTTCGTAACAGACGTGAAGAGGAACGAAGTTTTCCCTGTGAAAGACGATATATCTGTTGGGTCGTGTGGTGTTCTAAAGATTGACGGCGAAACAGAGAAATTTACGTGAAGAAGAGACAATTGAGAATAATAATTGTGAAGGTGAAGCTGTGTAGGAAACTGATGGAGGATAGGCGGAAAAGTAAAGGCTACCTAGGAAGACCCGTGCCCTTAGATGCGGGAGGGACTGGAAGGACTCAGGTGAGAAGTTGTATATATACAAATAGGAGCCTTTATGAGGACTAGCGAGAACATGAGGTTACTCTGTCCCTCTGGTGGCAGAGCGTAGGAAGGTCGGTACGAACGAAAATGTAAAATTCGGGTGAAATTTGTGTGTGAAAATTCGAATAGGAATTAATGTAAGGAATTGTGAAAATATCGTAATGATTACAACAGTCGTTACAAAATTGTTGAAACTTAGTTTTGGTTACGTTATTGAGGGTGAAAGTAGGACTGTTGCGAAAGTCCGAATATTCGGTGTATTCGAACATTCGAATATCAGTAGAATTCGGGTTTCAACTTGGAACAGGTGGACTATTCGAATAAGTATATCTGAAACTCACAGCACCGATTGTGGTTTTGAATGTGGGTTTTCTTAAAATTGTGTATTCGAATATTCGGCACAATCCGCAAATCAAACACTTCGAATCTTCGAATTACCCAGAATTCAGACGCTTCGAATTGTCCGAAATTCGAACTCTTCGAATCTTCGAATTATCCGAAAGTAAAATACTTCGAATCTTGGAATTATCCGATATTCGAACGCTTCGAATTATTCGAAATTCAAACGCTTCGAATCTTCGAATTATCCGAAAGTAAAACACTTCGAATCTTCGAATTATCCGATATTCGAACGCTTCGAATCTTCGAATGATCCAAAATTGAAACACTTCGAATCTCCGAATTATCCGAAATTCGAACACTTCGAACTTTCGAATTATCCGAATAAATAACACGTATTCGAACTTACCCGAATTATTCGAACAGATCGACTGCCAAAATTTTCACAGCCTATGTGTAAAATTTATGCAACCACCCGACACTAACTTAAACATTTTTTTCAACTATAGCAATTTCCACTAAAAGAAAGATGAAAGATTCAATTCCGTATACAGACTCAAACTCAATATTTCTCCTCTTTGCAACATTGTCGGTGTTGCGTGTTACTCAAGCCTTGCAATTTTTTTCGATTAACCAAGATGGAGAGCTGGTACAAGTATACTTTTAGCCGTGAATAGGCAAATTCCGCGAACGGAGAACGCGCGAATACGGAGATATTCTGCGCGTATCTCGTTCGAACAATTAAGGAGATACATATACGTTCACCGATAATCGCCGCACTTTTTTCTCTCTCTTTCTCTTCCTTCATTCTCCATTGCCCCGTATATAAATGACTATGACGTGCATCTGTAACACGTAGGCATACCTACGATCTCTTACTGAACATATGTAATTCCCAATAAATCCGCTCTTTTATTTCGAGCGAGAACAGAATAATTCACCTTGTACGTACCGCAGAAACGATTTCTCGATCCACGATGACTGATAATTATCTCGAATTATTATATCGGGGATTATTTTAGGAAGTATCACGTCATCGACGGCTAGGAAAGTAACAGAAGCAACCCTTCGGAGAAATGAGAATTCAACGGGGGATATCGTTGCGTACACGATTGAAATTAAAACTCGTGTACCGAGCTTTATATCACCGATAACAGCTGACTGATAACAGTATCGTCTGGTAAAACCATCTGAGAAAAAGAATCAACGGTCAAAAATGAAGAAGCACCTGTACATTTTAGTCGAGAAGAATTCTTACGAACACTGAGAATTCTAGCAAAATCTCAACATACCGGGTGTCAAAATTGTTTCGGATCAAACTTCGCCAGTGTGTTCTACAGGTATAGATAAAGAAAAAATGTTATACGAACATAGGTCGTTTGAAGCTTCCTTAAAAAGTTACAGCAAGAGAATCGCGACGAACTTCAACTTACCGATTTAAACAAAACTGAGACACCTTGTATGATATTAGTAACCGTATCTCAAGTTGCATATACCGCGGGTGTTTAATAAACAAGATATTATCCCAGCGATTTCTGTGCAAATATTCTCATGGTATTCCACCAGGAAGACGTCGTATAATTCTTCCGCGCGTCCGCCTGTATTCACGGTGCCGCTACACTTTCCAAAAAAAACATTTCCAACGACGATTCGAATCACAATGACCAACGGAGGGAACGGGTTGTTGTATCGCGACAATCGGCCCGCGGTAACGATATTCCCGTGAACACGGTGTACCCTTTTCTCCGATTCTTTTCTAACCGGAGAAGAAAAGAAGCTCTCACAGAGAATGAGAAGACAATAGGGCGGTTCATGCGTGAACATGCACGTATGTACGTACTGTGGAAACACGGAGAAAAAGGAGCGTGAACGAAGGGGACACAACACGTCGAATCTGAACGAAACCGTGGCGAAAGCGACCGGATGGGATGGTTAGCGGTAATGTGCAGCGACGAAACACCAATGACACTTTCGCTGAAGACGCTCTCCTCGTCTTCGCCGTCACCGTAGTCCCCCTCCTCAGAAGGTCATTGTACGTGTAAATAAAATACGAGACAGAGCACCGGTGGAATTCTAAATGAAGGATGGAACAAGAGCGGCCGCGTTTAAGTCGAATTTCTAATTCCGCGAGCGAAAGGGAAAATCAAGCATGGAGAGGAAAGTTCCGCCAGTAACCGTCGATGAATCGCAAAACAGAGGCCTTAGTGTTACACGGTGCCTTTTTCACGCAAATTAACAGACGTTCTACTGAGCGCCACGGGAGATTTCTTCTCGGATGGAACAGTTTTACCGAGAAGATCGGCGAGAATTATGCGAAGCGATTTAGTCGTCTGTTGAACGAAACGATCACCTGTTTCTCTTGAGAATTTCTATGGCATCGTTTTGTAATTTAACAGATTTGGGCTAACTTGTAATCCTTTGCAAATCACTGATTCCGAGAGAGTTGAAAAATGGAAAAATTTGAAGATGACTGTCACATACACAAAAAAGAATTTGCTGTTAGGTAATGAACAAGGATTTTTCCATCAAAGACCTTCAAGATGATCTTGAAAACATTTTTATCATCGTCACACTTTCTCAAATTATGTGAACTCCCCCTCGGTTATTTTTTCTTACTTTCATTAGCAGTGGAAATAATTTAAATGTCCGCTATAAATGAAACACCCTCTGCATAAGCTCCCCTCGGTCATTTTTTCTCACTTCGATTAGCAGTGGAAATAATTTAAATGCCCGCTATAAATGAAACACTGAAAATCTCTGAATAATCTTTATCGCTACATACTGCTATCTCTGCAATAATTTTTCATACTGGTTTTTTCTCCATCGAAATCTAAAATTCCGTTTAACCGTCATTTTTCGTAACGAAGAAAATTCGAGTTTCAAAGGGTTAAAATATCATCGTGACGTTAAACAGTGAAGGGGTTATGTTAATGCAAACCCAGCATCGTTTGCTCTGAAAAACAGCTCAGAATTTCTGAAAGGCGTGCATACATGTTAATAGATATCTGTAATTATTCAACGTTCATTCAGGTCTCCAGTCACTTTGTACACTTTACACACTTTGTACATGCTGCAAATACCAGACGCGTTAATTTACAATTTGTATCCTTCGTTGCACGCTTCGCGAGCACATAGTGTACCAATTCGTTATGTCGGTGTCCTTGCTTCGTTAAAGTTGAAGCAAAGAGAAGTTAGCGAGGCGTGATTCTCTTGTAATTTTTCGAAGTCCATCAACCAACCAAGCCGGCCAGCGGCTTTCAGCCGTTCAGTTGCTATATCATTTTTAGTCCGTTAAACGCGCGGAGACACTTCAAGTATCACACGGTATCAGCCGTTTCTCGAACGCGAGGAATCTTGGAATTAACATCCGACCGCGCCATAAAACTCTCTTTTCTTCTTCTTCTTCTTTTTTGTTTATATACAAATCCTTCTTTATACCATAATCCGCTATCATTCCTTTTACTTCTTTTTTCCTTCATCGAGAACTCGCATATTTGCAGTTTCATCTTTACGACAGTCGTATCTTTATTCGATCTTTTGTCGTTTCTCCTCTTTTTCGGTTTCTTCGGAAGATTTATTCACCGGGCACATTATATTCGGAGAAAAATTTTGTGTAAGGTTGAAAACAGTAAGAACAACCGCACGCAATCAGTAAATTGCAGCTCGCATCGGGATCTTTCATACTGTTCCATTGTCGTCGACTCAATTACGGCCACGTTAAATGGATTGCTTCTAATTGCAGACTAACGAACCATGAATTTTGTACTTACCATTCAACTACCGACAATCATCTCGAGAAAGAGAGAAAGAGGGAGACCTACATTCTAGCAAGCATAACTCGAGAGATTTTCCTTTGAACTACTCATAAATATCGAATTATATCGTTCAATTACACCCAACGATTCGCGTTCGTAACTACAATTCCCACTTATTTAATCCGAACGAAGGAAAAAAATATCAATTCTCAACGAGTTCCTATTCCCGGTGATCTAATTTTAAAGTACACCCTGTGAGCGTTGGTGTAATGGAACTTCTTGTGGTTTAATTCAACTGTAGTGAGTCTGACAGGAATGAAAAAGAAAATTCAATTCTGAACTCGTTTCTATTCTCACTGATAAAATGTTTAAGTACGTTCTAATTCAATTGTGCTGATTTTTAAATTTGGCGGGAAAATATTGAGATTATGTCTATCAAAATTTTATCAGTCGTGATCTGAAAATTTTTCTGCGAAATGCTTTTGAAAATTGGACAATATGAAAAAAGCTACCTTTCAACATTATTCTGTGATTCGTTTCAACAAAGAAATACTGCACTTCGAACAAAATCGTCAAAAAATGAATATTTTCAACAGAGAGAAACTGCACTTCGAATAAAATCGTTGAAAAATAAATAATTTCAATAGAGAAAAACTGCACTTCGAACAAAATCGTCAAAAAATGAATATTTTCAACAGAGAAATACTGCACTTCGAACAAAATCGTCAAAAAATAAATAATTTCAATAGAGAAAAACTGCACTTCGAATAAAATCGTTGAAAAATAAATAATTTCAATAGAGAAAAACTGCACTTCGAACAAAATCGTCAAAAAATGAATATTTTCAACAGAGAGAAACTGCACTTCGAATAAAATCGTTGAAAAATAAATAATTTCAATAGAGAAAAACTGCACTTCGAACAAAATCGTCAAAAAATGAATATTTTCAACAGAGAGAAACTGCACTTCGAATAAAATCGTTGAAAAATAAATAATTTCAATAGAGAAAAACTGCACTTCGAACAAAATCGTCAAAAAATGAATATTTTCACCAGAGAGAAACTGCACTTGGAACAAAATCGTCAAAAAATGAATATTTTCACCAGAGAGAAACTGCACTTGGAACAAAATCGTCAAAAAATGAATATTTTCACCAGAGAGAAACTGCACTTGGAACAAAATCGTCAAAAAATAAATAATACCTAATTTTAATAGAGAGAAACTGCACTTCGAACAAAATCGTCAAAAAATAAATATTTTCACCAGAGAGAAACTGCACTTGGAACAAAATCGTCAAAAAATAAATAATAACTTCACCAGAAAACAAAAAAAGAAAAGCACGTAACCAATAAATCTGAAATGTGAAAAAATTCCCCTCGCATAATCTCACTACTCTGAAACAGACCACGTGCATTATTCGACTGTACGAGCGCAGCGAGAGCGTTCGTGGAATCTCTCCTGTGCGATCGTTCAAATCACCGGAACAGACGCGGAATTCCAAGAAAAGGAATGCAGCCGTTCATCTTTATTCCGGTCAGACCTGTGGTCCGACGATTATATACCTCGTTTCGCTACAACGTTCTCCTCCGTGCAACGAGAAACACAGGATGTGGCAAAAAGGAAGAGATTTCCCGAAAAATTTCTACGTCCCAGATCGACGGTGGAACGTGAACCAACACGCACAGAGAGAGACTTGAACGCGGTTAAAGGCCGTGACACCGGGCGCCATTACGGAGAACAACCTTTTCGCCGTGATCTTGAAATTAAGCAGCCCGACCCGGTTCTCAAGATTCGACGCGATAAATTCGTGGGAAACTGCATTCTCCGGTTTCATACGAAATCGCGGGAAAATACACGGTTGACTCTCGTGCCCCGAACTCTCTGCGCGGCGACAATGGCCGCGTGTCGCGGCCAGAG
>NW_017100231.1:4000697-4017838 GCF_001263275.1 Habropoda laboriosa
AATTTATTCCACGCTTATTCATTGTCGAGGACTACGTTTCAGAGAACACGCGAGGAACATTTGTCCGACACGTCTGTTAGGCGCGTGTTAATGAGAGAGGATCGATGCCAGCGGAGGTCTCGTTTCTCACGAAATTACCACGAAGAAAATCTCTCGGAGTTTCCCTGGGTTATTGTTGTACTCGCTGTTCCAGAGAAGAAAATCCAGGAAGCCGCGTATTATTTCGCGGCTGGTGCATCTTGTGAGACGCGTCAGCGGTTAATTAGGGGTAATTAGAGGATCTCGACGAGGCGGAGGCGTTCGTCGGTAGGTAAGTGGGCAATTTTTTCAGCGAATCGGGGGAAATTTGAAGCTTCTGCAATTTTAACCCTTTCGTGATCACTGGAACGAATATTTGTTTGATCATTTTCCTACGCTGAAATCGTTACAGAAATCGCGAAGATTTGCTGAAGTTCCAAATGAAATTCAACCGGAAGAGGAAGGAGAGAGAGAGAGAGCGTCGAGGAGAAAATATTCGACGTTCAATTTAAAAATTCAACAATCTCCTGGGAAACTTTTTACCGGCCCTTTCTCTTCCGCTGTTATCACTGGACAGAGAAAGAAATCATATTTCACAATCTGCTCATAATCAACTGGTTTTACGGTTAACGACTCAAATCGTGCTATATAGAAGGTAAAACTAGCGGTTGAAGAAATATTCCAACTTTTTTCTCTCTCTCTCTCTCTCGAAACATCAAACCTTGCAGCTCAATCAAGTTCTCCGTTCCTACTTTCGCTATTATACACAATGTCTCCGCTTTCGAAGCTTCGTTTACACATGAACGTTCATATTAACTGTAACTATTACTATATACAGGGTGTCCCGCTTGCATTTGGTGGCAAAGTAAGAGAAAAATCGCTGAAATACTTTTTCATCGTTTAAGGTCACTACAAGGCCGTTGAACTCACGATCGAAAGAGTTTACGGTGAAAATTAATTCTTCCAAATTCACCTTGAAGGTCATTCCAAGGTCACCGATATTTTTTTGTATCTTAACATAATTTTCTCCCGTTTCGTTGCTTTTTTATTGTTCAAAGTCGTTTCAAGGTCGCGACAAATATTAATATGCAACAAAATGTGTCCATGACCTTGGACTGACCTTCAAGATGACCTTGGATAGATTTTTTTTTATCATCATCAAATATGCGTTCTGAATTTATATAAACTTCACTTAGTAATTTTTTTTTTTACTTTCAATAGCAGTGGAAATTATTTGGATGTCCACTATAAACGAAACACCCTGTATATCATCAAAATGCTCTTACTCGCGCGCTTTATCAGTAACGAAGTATCAACTTTCCGTTTTCGTTTGTAACTGTCGATAAATAAATAAACAAACATTGCAACGATCACATACGGAACCAGTACAGTTGCTTTCACGAAACCTACTTACAATTCCCAATGTGGAATTGATTTCAAGGATCTCTAAAACGTTAAAAAGAATGTAAATAAACAAAAAGCAAAGATTCATTCCACGCGAAAGAATTTATTCGAACGCTTCGAAACATATTTAAAACAACACTCTCGTCCCCCCTGAATCGTCAAAAAATCTCTTTCGTCTCAGAAGAAAAAGAAGTCTGGCGAATATTTCGCACCGGGAGCAGCGCGTGGCGCCAGAAAATCGTCAACGAAAGACGCGTTCGCATCTCTCAGATGACTCACCTACAACTTAAACGCCACGCCGCATCGAAACAAACAGACAGACCTTCCGCGATCTCGCCGCAGAGAGAAGAGATCAGATCGAGGAACCGAACTGTTTTCACGACGTCTACTGGATTTAGGCGATAAATTACTAATGTGGTATTTCAATTACAAAGACGCAAGTAGGACGCAAAATTCACAGAACAAGCACAATGTTAGCTGTCAGGCAAATGTATCTTTATTTCGTAATTCCCGCGGTTACCGCGACGGCTGGGATGTCCGTCCAGTTCACATATGGGCAACCCCCCGGACCTAACCTATTTCAGCGAAGTTTGTCTTCAATCTTCACATTGAACTGTTACGTCGTTCGTTATATTATAAAATTGACGCAGAGCTTTATACCAAAGCGTTATATCATAAATAAATGAAATACGAAGTAGCAATTTGTTTTAATTCGTTTAATATTAATTTATTTTATTTAACCCTTTGCACTCCAATGGCGCTGTTATGGCGACATGGAGAACTTTAAAATGCAAAATTCAGGTGTTTTTATATTATCAAAATAACGCAAATTAATAGAAGAAATAGAAACAAGTAAATTTACAAGCGTTAAAAATCCTTTTGTTTTTATTTTTCAAAACAAAACTTTGGATTCTCAGAAGTTCCACTATTCATCTTACGGAGAAATGCTTGGAGTGCAAAGGGTTAATAATTTGGTCCGGCCCTTGACTCGGGGACAGAACAATTTGGCCCCTGAACTAGGGCCACCGTTCACATTGTATCCAGAAGCTGTACACAGTGAGAAATAAAGCAATTACTCAGCAAACCTGAATAAATTGACGACAGAGGAGGCCAGGCGTGCACGCACACACACTTCGGCTGACTCAGGACGTTCCTGGGAAAATACGTGAATGGAACAATCGGGTTATACTTTAAAAATACCATCTGACCGGTGCAGAGCGGCGGTTCAGGACGTGCGTCACTGTTCGTTGGTCGACGGTGTCGTCAGTGGAACACGCTGCGTCGTCGACGTTACAAGACGCGTACAGGATGTGACGACACGATTGAAGAGAAGGAGAGAGATGAATCGTGACGAGTTCTGGCAAATATGGACGTGAGATCAGACCAGAAGGATGCAGCTGAATAATCGTGAACGTAGGAATGAGTATCTTTTTTTCGACTCGGATCGTTGTAGAATTTCTTCTCCTTTCTTTTTTCTTTTTTTTTTGTTATTTAGGAACGATGCATGGGAATATGTTGAACACAGAGCTGGAGAACGAGGATGATCCCACGCTGCGGTGTCTGAATTGGGTGAGAATGGAAATTGACGAGAAACGAAGGTCAGTTCTGTTCGATTGCGATGCAGTTTTTGCCCAGATTGTTGGCATTCGTTTTTCTTTTTTGTTCTTTCTTTCAGATGGATTCAAAGATGCTGAAGTGGAGGAACTGGTTGTTGAGGTCTTCTTTCCATTTTCTGACTTGGAAAGTTTTGTGTCTTCAGGAATGCAGGAATTTTTACAAAAGTGTGACGGAATAAGGAGTAATTTCTTGGAAGTTGCGAATATTTGGACGAAAATACCACTGAAAAGTGAATAAAACGGGGAAACCTGTGATCGGATTCTCGAGAATTTTTCCTTAAGATGTTTTAAATCGCAGGAATGACGGAACATGTGAAATAATGTTGATATTTTTCCTCGGATGATATAAGTCTATTTTTACATTTGGAAAATTGTCCAAGACAGAACGTGTGTTATAAAAATAATGATAAGAAGAAGCGAAACAATTCCGCGTCGTTAATCGTTATCTTCCCTTCTTGCACAACGTGTGACATACGGAAGTAAGAAAATCATCGCTGATAATGTAATTAGGAATTTTATTTCTGGCTCGATTTTCGAGGTCAAGTTTATATAATATTTTAGTATTATTTATGAACGACGATAAACAAAGAAGTGAAATAAAACGATCGTTATTTTTGCTTAGAAACAACTCGAGAAAATTTATTAAACGAAATATTGCTTGGATTTTTCTTGAAATAATTCAACTTTCTCCTTTTTCTCTTTTCACTCGTACCGAAAAAAATGGAGAAAAAATAACGTGAATATACTCCGCAATAAAGAGCGGAGAACACGGCATTTTGGCGAACTCGAAACTGGTACAAAATGTGTAAAAAAAAAAAGAAACTGACCTCGAGAAGAGAGAAAATATATATATATCGATCGTTCTCGCGGTTCGGAACACTTTGTCAACGTTGACCAACGAAATTTCGTGGTCTCGTACGCGACAAGTGGGCCGAACTTCCGCGCACGTTCGTGTTTATTGCACGTGACCGACATAACGAAACACTTGTACGCGCGTGCCGTTTGAAAAGTTCGTTCTACAACGTAGAATTCACGAGGCAGGTCGTTTCTGATTGGCAATTGTAAAATTATTATCGAGGCGCTGGTAGTTTCGGTGAAATTCAAAGGGAAACGAGGTTTGCCTGCATTTTGCGCTGATAACGTTCCAAGTAACATTTGATATTTTCGGAATATAGGATGATTCTTATTTTCTGTTTGCACTGTTTCGAAGCTTCGAGTCACTGAAATTTCATTTCTGGATCGGAGGATAATGGCAATTTAAAATTGCCAAGGTGAGATAAATTGGGTCTCTGTGATTTCATTTTTATAATAATTATAAACGAAAAGAAAATAAATTTGAAATCAAAAATTAAGAATAAAAATACTAAAAAAAAGTTAACGAAATGGAAAATAATAAATACTAGAAAAATTAATATAATTAGAAATAATTTCTGCAACGATCGTAAAACTAACAGAAAGAAAATGAAGGTGTTGGGGTTCGACAGACCTCATCAGACTATCCCTCAGTTAAAAATAACTCCCAATCTTTTAATGTAAATGCAAATATGCAAATTAGTATTAAAAGACAGACATTTTTTTTTTTTTCAATTTCTCCCGAAATTTGCGTATCAACACTTTCGCTGCCATATTTGGGTGCCGAGTAAAGATAGCCAACGGTGTCATTCACTCGTTCAGAAATAAACACAAAAAATATAACCCCCCAAAACCAGATCCACCATCGTTCTTTTCACCCACCGTCTACGATCTTCTTCCATCGCGAAATTTCTCTAGAAAAATCATCTGCAATTCTTTGCGGACCAAGGATTATACGCCATGTTGAAGATTGCTTGTATAACACAGAATTCAGTCACTAATTCAGTTTCTTCTTTCAAACTAAATCACATCAAAATTACATATTGACTTCACAATCACTCTAACTATTTTTACTGCTAAAAACTACTTCGCAACAGTGTCTTCATAGGCTTTCACGAACGCACACACTACCGGCCAAAAGTTTGGAATCACGTACCAATTTATATTGACACTGAATCTGCTACTAATTCTTTATCGATTTGAAATTGATGTTGTGGAGATCAGTAGCACTTTACCTCATGTCGATTGACCGAATGGTGAAAAATTCGTGAAAAAATTATTGTAAGCGCTAAGTGCTTTTCGGGGGAATTTCTGTGCAACCAGCAACGCACAGTGATTCGAAACATTTGGCCGGTAGTGTATATAAGTCTATCGTCCTCAAGGTGTGAAATAAACAATTTACACACCCTTCTACCCCGAGCATCGCTAAAATTCAATAACTCAATCCGAAGAATTTAATCTCCAAGATCTTCACAACCGCTCTCGAGATCGTTACCGACAAGAAATCACATGCTGCACCCGGAAGAAACTCGGACCAGTATATCGAAACAAAGAAGGAGCGAGTATCGCGAAAATTCCAAGGTCTCACATTCTACCTTACAAAAATTTCCTCCCCGTTTGAACCAACCGAAGAAAAGCAAGCAAAAAAAAAAAACGAAAGAAAATCACCGAGAAAGATCAAGAGGCAAGATCAAGCCGGTAACAGTGTCATTCACGCCATCAGGAGTGTATCTGAACGCCAAGCTGCGTCTCGTTAGGCTGTTACACAGGCTGGCGCGTTCAAGTGAGCAGCGACAAGTGAAAAATGAACGGGGAACGATAAAAGAGAGAAGGTGAGAAAAAGAAACAGAGAGAGAGAGAGAGAGAGAGAGAGAGAGAGACAGAAAGTGGGGAATATAAACACGCGACAATTATTAAGCGAGATCAGGCTGCACGTCAATTAACATGCGTTGCTCGTGGGCCACGTTTCACGCAAGGTGATTCCTGAGTGGCACAATTGTTCACGGTTCTCGACGTGCCCGTTTCCGTGCTCGTTTAAAGACACACGATCGCCTGTCGGTCGCCTAATAAGCCTACCAGAGAAGAATGTTAGCCGATTTAACGCTCGTGAAACGCGGACCGTGCGGTTCTCTCCATCGACTTGGTTCTTCCTTTTCGTGCCGACGTTCTCTCGATTGAGACATTAAATCCTCCACGGGCGAAAGAACGCTGTCTAATGAGAAGGACACGTAAGAATTTTTTTTTACGTAAAAGAGCGCGTGTCGCGCGACGTAACGTGGCTATTTACGTGGTAAAATCGCGAGCAAGAATCTTGAGGCGACAGAGAGGAGATCGTGAGCGAATACTTTGTTCGTGGAGTCACCCGTGGATCGGTTGAAAAAGCAGGTTTTTCCAAGCTCGTTTCCGTTTACAGGTGAGATCGTATCTAACGTTGCATCAGTGGCATTCGTGAAAAATCACGGGAATTATTTAATTGAGGAGTGAAGACGAGGATGAGTTAGACGGGACGCCGTTGATCTTGAGCGATAATTTTGGAATTTGTGAAAAATTGGGGGAATTATTTAACTGAGATAAATACGTTGATAATTTTGGTGTTTGTGAAAAATTGGGGAAATTATTTTAACGAGGGACGTTGGTTTTGCTTGATCATTTTGGCATTCGTGAAAAATCGAGGAAATTATTTAATTGAGAATTGAAGCTGAGGACGAGATGAACACGTTGATAATTTTGGAATTTGTGAAAAATTGGGGAAATTATTTAACTGAGAATTAAAGCTGAAGATGAGATAAATACGTTGATAATTTTGACCTTTCGTGAAAAATTGGGGAAATTATTTTAACGAGGGACGTTGATCTTGCTTGATAATTTTGGCATTCGCGAAAAATCGTGGAAATTATTTAATTGAGAATTGAAGCTGAGGATGAGACGAACACGTTGATAATTTTGGCATTCGTGAAAAATCCTGGAAATTATTTAACTGAGGGACGTTGATCTTGGTTGATAATTTTGGCATTCGTGAAAAATCACGTAAACTACTTAATTAAGGATTAAAGCTGAGAATGAAGTAGACACACTGATCTTGCTCGATACTCAAAGAATCCTCCATTTCTGTTCTATCAACAAAGGAGTCCATCTGACAGATTGACCAATTTGCAGAACACGTGAACGTCAATATTGACCTCCTCGATTGAAAAAACCGACGCAAATATTGTCCCAAAAAATTTTTTATTTATCCTCACTTTCAATCCTGCATATATATGTGTTTCTTTTTTAGTAATGTTTAATGAATGTTTAGCTGGTTCGTGGAGGACCCGATAATTCGAAAGGACGAGTCTGAACTTTGTCAATCCTGGGTGAATAACACGAGAAAAGATTTGGTAACGGTAGTAATTTAGCAGCAACAGTCCACGCTCGTCGATGTGTTAATTTATCAAAAGAATGAACAGCTTATTCGTCTTCGTCTGTCAGAAGCAGCTAGCTATAAGTCACGTAAGTAAATTAGCGTCCCTCGTTGAAGAATTATACGATACAGAGGCTTTAACAAAGACTGTCATAAAACAAAATCGTTCCGGTTATTGCCTGAACTCATTGGGTCAAATTCCAATAGTAATTGCTCAATTCTCAACCGCAACTTAAATTAAGCTGTTCAACTGAATTACACAGTGGTCTTTCTCAAACGTTCGTCCAACGATTTTCTCGTATTTATACACGATCCTCTGTTTTCAGCGATGAAAATTGAGAAAAAGAAAAGAACTAATTATGAATGAACTGGATAATTGAAATGATTAGGATAAGTAAAGTAGATTTCTAGCTAAAAAATTATTAACACGAATTAGCTTGGTTATTAACGATCTGAACGAAGACAATGGGCAAGAGGAAGATCCGCTTTCGTGTGTTGCGTTCCCATGCGCCTCAGATGCACCTAATCGCAATGCCAATGGAACGTCATGAAAAAGGACACAGAGTTTGCACTCACAGGCCTTGAATAGTATTAACACATATCGCGACGGTCACACGAGTACGTGCATTTCGTAGTTGTGAAGTGTCAATGACGCAAAAATAAAGGAACACTCTATTTTTTTTTCTTCAATATTTTTTGCAAAACATGAGGTAAGTGCTTTAAAAAGAAGTGGAAACGAGGAATACACGTCTGGGTACTGCGAAGTCTGCGAACTGAAGTATTTTTAAAAATGTCGAATTTTAATATCTGTGGAGAAAAATTATTTAAAATTTTTTTTAGGCGCAATTTTTTTTGTAAAAAAGTAGTCAAGTTTTAGTATCTACGAGGAAAATTCATTGGAACATTTATCAGTCTTTTTTTGGTCTATCATTGCACTAGTACTAAACAGTTTATTTATACTTATCATTAGTTGCTATTTTTAACGTTATTACAAATACTTATAAACGACTGTAATTTCTGGTTTCACAAGCGAATAAATATTCGGTTGTACAGGGTCACTGAGACAGAACAGAATAGAACGGTCTTGAAATACATAAAAAGAGAGCACGGATCGATGAAAATCCTGATCTCTTACCACCTTTACATCTTATGTTACAAGCAGCTCGTAAAAAGCCCCTCAACAACCAACAAAAAACCTAATTACAAACTAAAAAAATAAAACAAATCAACTACCTGAAAATTCCAGAAAAGTACAATCAACCACAAACCCTTACATTCTCATATTCACCCAAACCTCTTTAATCAACTCCAAACAAACCCTTCCTTCCCCAAACATCAACTCAACCACCAAAAATCAAAAACCAATAAACAAAACGCAATTACAAATTAAATAAAAAATAAATCAACTACCTCAAAATTCCAAAAAAAAAAGAAGGCCTTACACTCTTATCTTCAGCCAAACCTCTCCAATCAACTCCAAACAAACCCTTCCTTCCCCAAACATCAACTCGACCACCAAAAATCAAAAACCAATAAAGAAAACCCAATTACAAACTAAATAAAAGATAAATCAACTACCTGAAAATTCCAAAAAAACATATCCTTACATTCTCATCTTCACCCAAACCTCTCCAAACAAACCCTCCCATCCCAAACCTCCAAAAAACATCAACTCGACCACCAAAAATCGGAAACCAATAAAAAACCCCAATTACAAACTGAATAAAAAATAAATCAACTACCTGAAAATTCAAAAAAAACATATCCTTACATTCTCATCTTCACCCAAACCTCTCCAAACGACTCCAAACAAACCCTCCCATCCCCAGACCTCCAAACAAAAACCAACCCCAACGTCACACAAACAACCCTTCACAAACCTCCCAATCAAACCATTTCAAAACACACGACACAAACAAACAAGCCCCAACAGAACCAAACATCACCCACACAACCGTCGCGTAGGAGTAATCGCTGGAGGTGGAAAACTCCGCGGTTTTCCAACGATCGCGGCTCTCGTCAGGTCGGCGTGGAGGAACCGATATTCCGGCGTGTGGTGGCTACGGTACATACAACTGACAGAAACACAGAGAGAGAGAGAGAGAGAGGGGGCGTATCGGGCGCAAAAAGGAAGGGTGAAAGAGGCGTGCAAGCGGAACAACGTGATCGTCTGGCTCGGCAGTCGTAGGAGAACCTCGCGACACACACGACCAACTTCTCTTCTTAGCCTCTTTTACACCGTGTCCCTTTATTCTTCCTCTTCACACTCGTTCTCTGTCGGTGCAACACACCAAGTCTGTAACACCACACACCACCGCTGGTGTCTGACTGTTCGAGAAGCACAAAGCTGTGGGCCTCGTTGCAGCGCGCGAGAGAGTGGGACACTGGCGCAGGGCCAGTAGGATCCACCGCGATATAAAGATCTGCGGTCACGCGGACCGTCAGGTTACTCGTTTCTTCATCGTCGTCCAAGTGCAGCGGGACACAACAGAGTGAGTGGAAAAAAAAAAAGGAGAAAAAAGAGAATAGTCGCGTGTGGTGGTCTCCCTAAAAAAGGGTTGCTCTGTTCGTCGTCGACGCGTGTGCGGCTGATCGAACGTAGATGTGCTCCGAGTAGCACTCACGGAGATTACACCCACTGGTGGATTGGAAGCTTCGAAGAAGATCGTGAGTCCCCTTTTTTCCTTTGAAAAATCCTAAATCTAATCACGTGGCTGGTAGTGTGAATCAATTATTTTTTTTTTTTATGAAAAGTGTGTTCAGGATATCGAAGGTTCGTGTCTATTCTGACGGTAGGACGCGGGAATTTCATTTGCATACGTAGGTTTCTCGGTAATCGAATCCTCTGGACAGAATTCGCGCGTTTCCGTGGCTGCACACTGCTCCGTGGAATTTATATAACGGACGTATAGCTTCTCTCGTGAATCATCAGTCGAGTAGCGGTTTCACACGTGTTCGCGAGGAACGAGAAGTCCTTGCGCTTTTCTACGCTATGAATATTTATCGAGGATCGTTTTTTTTTCTGTTTTATCTTCTGAGTTTGCAGAACGAGTGCACGCGTGGTAATTGTCGCGTGACGTGGATAGAGAGAGAGAGAGAGAGAAAAATTGTGATTAAACGAGAGATCGCCGAGGAACCGGATCACACGAGGAGTATAATGAACGATCAACGACGGACTCTTGACTGATATTATTCGAGCGTACGTGGCTCGAGAGCTTTCACAAATCGACGACAGGAAACATTCCCGTACAACTTGTGACATTTAGACGTACTCGATAATAAAATACGACTACCGTGTGCACGCTGGCTACCGGTTGATCGAATTTATAGTACCTTTCTTCTTGTCTAGGGAATTAGTATAATATATTATTAGCACACTTCCGAGAAACGGTGGGTTTTATCGTGGACACGGGTAGATCGGTAGGTTTCAGCGATCTTAAGTTGGAGGACTTTTAAATTGGAATTTTGGTGATCTTTGTGCTGGTGCGATGAACGCAAGTTCCAGATTTCGGGGTAATTTTGGAATCGTTTCAATTAGTTATGACATACTTGGCTGTGAACGAAATCGTGAATCTTGAGAAAAAGGAGATATTTTGTAATTTTTAATCGAAGAGCAGTTACACACTTATTTTATTTCGTCTTAATAAAGATGAATAAGTATTACAGATCACGAATCATTATCCTTGGAAGCTTCACTGTTTATAGACTCTAAGTTGATCCAACGATCGAATTTCTGTCCTATTTCTAAATTTTGCTCTTTTATTATTTTTTAATTGGAGATTATTCATCCTTTACTGCATCGAAGCTAAACAATTAATTCCCTAATAATCACTGTTAGATCCTTCTAAATTGATCCCAGTTGAATTCGTTCATCTCTTTTCTATTTTTAAATTTCTCCTTTGTACTTTTTGATCATTTTTTAACTGGAGATCATTCATCCTTTACTGCATCGAAGCTAAACAATTAATTCCCTAATAATCACTGTTAGATCCTTCTAAATTGATCCCAGTTGAATTCGTTCATCTCTTTCCTATTTTTAAATTTCTCCTTTGTACTTTTTAATCATTTTTTAACTGGAGACCATTCATCCTTTACTGCATCGTAGCCTAATAATTATTTCACGAATAATCACCGTTAGATCCTTCGAAAAGATCCTCGACGATCTTTTTCCTATTTTTAAATTTCTCCTTTGTACTTTTTAATCATTTTTTAATTGGAGATCATTCATCCTTTACTGCATCGAAGCTAAACAATTAATTCCCTAATAATCACTGTTAGATCCTTCTAAATTGATCCCAGTTGAATTCGTTCATCTCTTTCCTATTTTTAAATTTCTCCTTTGTACTTTTTAATCATTTTTTAACTGGAGACCATTCATCCTTTACTGCATCGTAGCCTAATAATTATTTCACGAATAATCACCGTTAGATCCTTCTAAACTGACCTAAATTGATCGATAATTGATTGAATTTTTCCTACTTCTGAACTTCTCGTCTATTACCGCATCGAAGCCAAGCAACTAATCCACGAATCGTCATTCTTAGATCCTGTTCCATACACAAACTCCAAGTTAATCCCATTGAAATTTGCTCGTCGAATCTTCACCAATTTTTTTCCCACTTTCAATCTTCTCCGAACACACGAAAAATCATGTTTATCCGTCTCGAGCCCAGAGTTACAGATGTTACGCAGAAACTTTTCGACCGACCCAATAGAAGCGTGAAACGGGATGTGGA
Source organism: Habropoda laboriosa (assembly GCF_001263275.1). Lineage (NCBI taxonomy): Eukaryota > Metazoa > Arthropoda > Insecta > Hymenoptera > Apidae > Habropoda > Habropoda laboriosa. The sequence goes on from NW_017100231.1 coordinate 4,012,724, forward strand.
TTATTATTGTTCGTTCGAAGTGAGGGGAAGCGGTTTCCCCCGATCCCCCAACGCGGAAAGTCGATTGGAGAACTGGTTCGTCGTGAAAATCCCCGGCGACATACGGAAAATAAGAGAGGAGAACAGTTCTCTGCTCGTTCAGCTGGCAAAAGAGATCCACGGAGAGTTCTCACGTCTTCTGGATCGCGCCGGTTCAGAATATCCGGTCACCGGTTCCATGCTCGCGAAAGCCTTCATTTCCGGCAGATCGACGCGTGTAAGCACACGACAAGATCTCCGGTTCGCGTGTCTCTGCCCCTTAATTGCCACGGATTTGTCATTAACGCGTGTTTCCTATTCAACGTTTTACCGGTGGCTTTCACTTTGACATAACTGCACCGACGAAAACGAAGGCAAAAACCGACGGTGGCGTGGTTTTTGAGAGAACGTATCTATATCTCGGGCGATCCGTGAGAGCTGAACCGTAAGTTCAGCGATTCGTAACGCCAAGTTTTACTTCTGGTACACTTTGAGATCGTTTCGAAATTTTCCTTTGTGACCGACAGGGGAAAATCTGGGAGTGATTGTCACCAAAATTGATGAAACTCTGGGATATGACAGTATTAAAAAAAATATTCGACACGTATTTTTTTTTAGTGGCAATCGTCCACATTGAAAGGGAGAAAATCACTCCCAAAGACAGAGTTAGTAAACATATTTCTTTTAAACTTTCTTTCTTACATTCTATTTTGCAAATTTGTCGTTGAAAAATACGAAATTCGTCAAATACTCAATTCCCTTATCTTTCCCTTCAATTCCCACCGATATTGACCAAACTTCGGGATATTGTAGTATTTAAAAAAATATTCGACACGTATTTTTTTAAACTGGCAATCGTTCACATCGAAGGGAAGAAAATCGCTCCCAAAGACAGAGATAATAAACATATTTGTCTGTTAAACTTCCGTTCTTATTTTTTTATATTTTTTAAATTTGTCGGGGAAAACTACAAAATTCGTCAAATTACGCAATTTCCTTATCTTTCAATTCCTCTCAATTCCTTTCCTTAATAATCTTCACAACTTCGGGGCAAAGATTTTCAATCAACTTCCAAAACAACTTTCATCCCACAAATGTGGACGATTCTTAATACGAAAAATACGTGTCGAACTACTGCATACCAAAATTTCATCAAAACAGATAATTATCGCTTCGAGATGTCCCGTTGTAAATCCCCTCAGAATTTCAATTTAACTATCTTCTCTCGAAGAGGACGTTTCTACACGTTATCGACGAATATTTCGCCGATTACAAGCACGTGTGAGAATCTTCATCGCGTTCTTGTCACACTAAAGAATTGATGGTCCCATTGATAGATTACGGAGGGATAACGTGGCTCGTAATAGCAGCGACGAGTAGGCGGATCAAAGCTTGAACGGTAACATTAACTGCGAGTTATACCACGCCGGGATTCATGCTTACCGCCATGATTGGATTCAGCTTGGGAGAGTAATTAAGACGATTGATGCTGAGGTGCCTCCTACGTGATTTTCTACGTTCGAGTTGTAACCATTCCGCGAGTTAAATTGCTAGGCGTAACCACTTTGCGAGCAAATTGAAACAGAATACGCCGCAATGTGTTCCCACCAATTTACAGAATCAGCTTCGATACCGTGATACGTTCAAATTAATTAGCAAATATACGTTATCGGAAATTATTTATCAAGTCATCGAACGGTGAAAAAATTTAGCCTCTCGACGATACTCGCGATTAAACGGCGCGTTAACCTCGAATTAACCCTTTGCTCTCGACTTTGATATTTCAGTATTTTCTTCTTCAAATTCGATAATTATAATTTGTCAAGAAAAATTTGTGATTTGCTTTTTCATAACTGCAATTTTTCTCGTTTCTCTCAAAGCCACTTATGTTTATTTTTTTGTAGCGGCTGTTGTAGCAGACATTGATTGCATTTAAACATGCACAGTATGACGTTAAAGTGACCTTGGACTCTAAAATTTTTAATCAAATCAGCGAAGCTTCCTTTCATTTTTTCTACTCTATTCAATTTTTGAAATTATCCAAATTACGTATAAAAATCTTCTCGTACCACAATAATTAAAAGAAGGTAACCTGTCCACCCTGTATATTACACTTCCATAAATCACCCTATTCCTTACAAATATTAAATCGAGTAACATAAAATACCAAATTAAAATTTCACTAAATCAGCCCACCCTGTATATTGCATATTACCTATCAATCAACTAACATCCCCATTAAAACGGGCATTTCAACGAACCGCCTACCCAAACACAAATTAACCCCTTAACCTATGATTTCTTTTCTGACAGCGCATCTAAGCGTCAGCCATTTACTGCTCTACTGCTGTGCCAGGTAACGAAAGCTAACCTGTTACGGATTAATAACATTTAGTAATCCCCGGTCTTGCAAATTCAAACGAAAGTTAGGATTACAATGAACTTTTCTTACCAATATAACTATTTCCCTCACATCTTGGCCAAAATCTTTGCCACGAGTCTGACAGGTTGCTATAGGTTAAGGGGTTAATCAGTAAAACTGATGAAAACTTACATTCGACACGTTTTTTCAAAGTGTCAATTGCCCGAGATGAATATTCATGGCAGGAGAAACGACAAGGTTAAGCGTAGTCAAACGATGTTCATCCGTCGATCGTCGGAGCAATTAAACGGAATTGTGACAAACGATCGTGCCCGTTTCGCGATTATTAGCATCGTGAACCTCTCTGGTGTGTTGACGGTCGATTGAGCAACGCGTCCTTGTTTCAACAGGTCTGCTAAGAGATCGCGATTCACAGGAGGCGAGGCGAGGCGAATTACGATCTAGAAATCTAATTTTCTTCTCGAACAACTCGTCCGAGTTATCGCGTGGACCGAGACCACCGCCGATCTATCGACCCAAAGTGAGAGAGAGATCACGATCGATATAGGAGGTTTGTGTTGCGAACGCGTGGAATCGAGCCGATTGGAGCACCGGAACCGCAACTACTTATCAACTTGTGCAATTTGCTCTTTACGCCGAGGGATGGGGAGAAAAAAAAAATATACGGCGACCGCACAGAGAAAGCGGCACGTCCGTGGTAAAAAGTATTTGAACGGTTTATCATCGGGAACAGGGTCGAAACGCGTTTCCCAACGAAGGAATTTGCAATTAGATCGATTCAAATCTATTTATAAGAGCAACGGGTGTATAGGTATGAATTATTGTAATTAAATTAGAGGGATAGGCTTGGATTAAATGCTAGATTGTAGGGTAATGTATAAGGTGTAAGAAAGATGCTTTTTTTCTTGGAGTTCAGAAATGTGTTCGGGTTCTTGAGCGATTTAATTGGAATTTATTGGGGAATTTTCTTCTGTTGCGATTTGTGTCGAAATGTATAGGGTGTAAGCAAAGTTCTTGGATTCGGAGTTTAACTGTTTGTTGTGGTAGATAGTGGAAGATAGTAAAAAGAAAGTATATTTTTGCAAGCTGACAGCTCTGATTAGGGAAGTGACACGTCTAAAAAAATTTTTTGCAATTTGAGTAAAATTTATAGCATCCTGGATGATGTTACTAATACTAAAGAGGCGCCTAATGAGTTTGATAGATTTTTTAACAGTATTTATTATTTTTTCTACGATCTCCACTGGAAAGAAGAAAAACTTACTGAATATTCCCAAGAGTATCGCAAAATCATCGCTAAAATTTCAAAAATGTATCAATACATAACCTAACCTAACCGAAGCAAAAGAAAATCTACCCAAATATACCAAAAATCACCACTGAACCTTCAAAAACATCCCAATACTCAACCGTATCAACCAACCCAAGCAAAACACCATCAAAAATACCCAAAAATCTCACAAATCCACCTCCGAAACAGCGGAACCGCGGCGTTCCCCAAAATGGCCGCCGTACACCATCGACCCGAAACAGCGAACGCGATCCTCTGCGAACAGTGCGAAATTCCACGCGTGTGACGTTCCCCGGCCGAAGAGAGGAAGTTTAATCTGACAAAAAGTAAAAGAACCCGCTGGAAAAATATAAAAGTCGAGGCTCGGCGATAAATTATGGAAGGAACGGGGCGAGCACAGCGCGTCGAGCCTCGACGATAAATTCTCGCCGCGATCTGGAGTAGCCGGGAGAAGCAGCACGGTGTTGCTTCGAGGGACACAACCGAACGATGGGTAAAAATACGTGGACGCGGACCTTGGCTTAACCTTCGTAGTCGTCGACTGGTGCTTTCCCTCGCGCGTCCATCTTGCCCCTTAATTGCGCGTGTCGCGGGCGCGATGGGGTCGAGAGAGAGCTAAACGTGGGAATCCTGAGACGTTTAGTTGGGCGAGAAAAAAAGCGTCACCAAAGGGGGAAAAGAAACGACGAAACGCACGCGAAGTCCTCGTCATCTGTGCGCGGCGCCGTGATTCATCCTGGCTAAACCTGTTCGATTTGTAATACTGTGCTGCTACGCTGACAAAAGAATCGTCGGACGATTGACTTAAACGAGAAATGATTATACGAGGAGGATTATTATGGAGAGTGTGTAATTGGTTTGCAGATGTGACGTTGCTGCAACGAGGATAGATCGCGGTTTCTCGGGAAGGAAGTTGTTGGTGTTGAGATTAGGCTGGAATTTACAATTGTGGTGGAAAATTTGTGAGTGGAGATCTATTGGAATTTTGAGTAGAATAGGAATGCGACACATGTGTGATTAGTATAGTGTAGGGGTTAGAGTGGATATCTTGTAAAGTTAGAATGGAAAATTTTTTTTCAATTTAAGCAAAATTTGTAAGTAAAATTTATAGTGTTTAGCCCCTCGCAGAATAGTAATTCTTGAAATTCTGCAACACTTGTGCAATTGCTACAGTGTAGATGTTAGAGTGGACATCTTGTAAAGTTAGAATGCAAAATTTTTTTTTTAAATTTAGGCAAAATTTGTAAGTAAAATTTATAGTATTCAGTCTTTCGTAGAATAGTAATTCTTGAAACTCTGCAACACTTGCACAATTACTGGAATACCAAAGAATTGTATCTTTTTTAAACAAGGATTATAAAATGATAGAGTAAAATTTTTTCAGAAAAGAAGTAGTTAATGTAGAGATTTGTCTTCAACATAC
>NW_017100231.1:4018535-4020078 GCF_001263275.1 Habropoda laboriosa
CAACATACACTACAGTTACAAAATTTATAGTATTCAGTCCCTCGTGGAATAGTAATTCTAGAAACTCTACAACTCTGCACCATTACTAAAATATCAAAGAATTCAATTTTTTTTAAATAAGTTAAATTCTTGAATTATTGGCTTCTTCCTTGAAAACTGGTTGAATAAAATTGTTTACCGAAATAAAGAACACTATGAACAAATGAGTAGGCAAATACCTATGAACAGTAGTGTACCAACCAGGATTGGCGAATTATTCATCAACAGTCTGAATTATTCACGGTTTATTATAAGAATAAGACGACGTTACATCGTTAAAATTAGCAATATCCACTTAGAATAAATCAAAGTCTCAAAAATCTTTTAACAAAAATATCAACAAATCTTAGAAAAAGAAAAACACGACGATGATCCTTCGCAGTTTCCCCTGTTTCAAGAATTACAAATGGAACCAAAAGATCTACATTCAGTAGCCAAAACAATAACTCACAAAACTGTTACGAATTTGCCAATGGTGACCTCAGAAGAGACTCTTTCGTACAATTTCTGAATCACAACCCCAACATTACCATAAAAAACAGACATAATCCAGCGAAAAGATCGAGTTGATAGAATTATGCAATAAAATGTACAACAATTCTCGTACTCGTCTCATTGAACGTAAACCTAGCGAGATCATTGTCACACGTTGTGTAAAACAGAGAGTAAAACACCGAAGCAAGTTTGTTCTCGTTAAAGAGACCAGGTGACGAATAAATCGCGCTTTCCACCTGAATTTCAACACCGTCTGAAGAGACGTTTCTAGTATACTCACGATGGCGGAGGAGTCCTTGGTCGAAACGAGGCTTATTAAATGTTAAAAATCTCTCGACGATCGACTAATCGGTGACTAATTGGAGGCTGGCGGTTAATTGGCGGATAGAAACAGGCCTTGGGATTGATTTTCGCCTAAAACGGATCTCTTAACCGGGACATCTATTTCAGAGAGAATCGACGAAAGGTCATCCTTGCACTCGGTTCTTACCTTAAAATACGGCAACGCGGATTTATCCTCTGCGAAACTGGCCGCGTACGCGTTTCGAAGGCGAACCGAGGAGCGGAAAATCGCTCGCGGACGTGCTGATGAAATTAGCGAAGCCGTATTTATCGTAAGAATTACCGTGCTTCGGGCACAGCCAGGGTTTTTCTGCGTTTGGCTAGCGAAGTTGAGTAGCGACACGAGTAAAACTGAAACTTGGAGCGAGATTTTCTGTCTTGGAATAATCTGACATGGTTTAAGTCTTTCGCTGACGGAGATTTCAATGCGCGACAGGCGTGACACATGGTGGACCAATCGTGGAAGCAAGATATTTTGTTCTGACCGTGTGGAACTTTGAAAATTTGGAAAATTGGGTCCAAAATTTTTTGCATTAGAAAATATGAAATTTGGGAAATTGGTTCTAAAGTTTTTTAAATTAGAAAATATGAAATTTGGGAAATTGGTTCTAAAGTTTTTTAAATTAGAAAATAAGAAATTTGGAAAATTGATCGTAAAATGTTAAAA
>NW_017100231.1:4020159-4026612 GCF_001263275.1 Habropoda laboriosa
ATTAAAATGAGTGGGGACACGTGATTATTCCTTCAAGTCAACTGAGACTATGACAAAAAATTTATCTTACCGCAAATACCCAAAGATAAGCAAAATACATTGTTACTGCACTGCACAAAAATTCCGTCCAAACAATGCCACCTTAATTACCATAGAAATATTTCCCCGGGGAAAAAAGTGGGGAAAACATCAACGTTTAACGTCTGCAATAAAATTCAATTTATACAACGTGACTGATCGTCAAAATATCGATTCATTATGTAAATGTCCCATTGGATACGTTAAAAAGTATGTTTCTCGATCGACGTCGAGAAGCCAGGTACGGCAAAAAAAAATACTCCCAAGGTGGGAGAGAAATTTGCATATCCTTGCGGCACGAAAAAATTTCGTCATTTGTTTGTAACAATAAGTCCGTGAGGAATGAAGGGGGAGGAAAAAAATCGAAACGAAGAATGACGATGTTCGTGAGATGAAAAAATTGGGCCGTTAACCTTGTCTGACCAGTACGGCTTTTACAGTCGCAACAAAAACGTAAACCGGTATTGCTAGCGTACGCTATACACGCGTTCCTATATCTCTGCATAATGCTCTCCTCGGAATATTTTTGATAAAACCGCATTGTCATTCGATAAATCACATTTTTTCTCGTTCATTTTTCACGATACGCGTTATCAGGAAGATTGCTCCTCCTTCGCGTTAAACAGGGTGGCTTAAATATCTGACCCTTTTTTTTAAGTTCCGGAATTAAAAAACAAAATTTCGTACACTGAGAATTTTTCCATTCAGTAAGGAAAACTGTGTCACTCAAATGACCATCTTCTTCTCAATAACATAAATATGCAATTTTTTCCATATTCAAATTATTAAAAAAAAGAGCAATATTTTTGAAATGTGTCAGAGACTTCTACGTCACCCTGTATTTGGAAATTCCTAGAAAAATACGTTCCTAAAGATTTGAAAATATTATTATGACTTGCGTTATTCAAATTATAGTGGCAAAAAAATATTTCTACACTTCAAAGTCACCCTGTGTTTCTCGTTAAAATAGATTACACGCATGTCAAATTAAAAAAAAAAAAATTAAAATTTCATTTCTATATATTTATGCATAATATTCGAACCATAGATATGATAAGAAAAAAATACGAGATAAATAATTAAACATCACTGTACCAATTATTTCCAAATTGTAATCTCGTCTCTCGTAGAGAAGATCTGAGGCACATGCTGTTCACCGTAGTCCACGATTCCAAACATTCCGCATACTGTACACCATGAATCACGTATCGCATCCGAATAGCCGTTCACCGAAACGGCAGATACATCACGTTCTCGCGTGTAATACTACCGTTAAAGGAGCCACGGCTGGCGCGGAGAGGAGAGAATAATCCAGCAGAGCCGCGGGATGAACGAGACGAGCATATTATGCAAGCGAGTTGCCTTGCAGAGCAAGCCGGTCAATGCCAAGGTGTTCCACTATGCTTGCTGCTACTCGTCTCTGTCAGTCGAACACCAGCTACCTCTCATCACTGATAACCTCCTCTCAAATACAAAATTGGCCCTCTATTGTCACCACTACGCATCCAATCACTCGTGGTACTTTATATAAAGTTGAATTGAGCCATTGTCCTAAGTACTTCGTCGAGTTGAAAATAAGATAATTTGAATTTTCGAAGGATTTTGAGTTAAATTGATGGTCGAATTTGACAGAAGACGAGTTAGTCAAGGTTTCGTTAATTTTTAACAAACAGCGAAGTTTCATGTGTCGAATAATCTGGGAAGAATTCATCTTCAGATGTCGCTTTCAAGGATCGACGTTATAAATTCCACGAAAGCCAATCAGTATCGTGCTACACGATTTCGATTTTTAAAAAATTAAATTACGGGTGACCTAAAAATCGAAAGTGCTTTCGAAGGTTTGGAGATGTATCGATATTTCAAGGTTATGCTCGTGTAAAATGCGTATTAAATAACCTCTTAGGTATCTTGAAAAATCTTCGACTTCGCCTTCGTCAATTACCAAGTATTTTAGCTATTTATATACGTAGGAAATTTTTTTGCTGCTTCAGTAGATCGAATACGGAGTCTCGAGTTTCGCGTTAGAAACTTTATCCTTTATTCTTTCGAGTAAAACAAATCAACGTTCACGAAGCGGACTCAAAGAAAGATCTATGTAACGTGACAGAATGGACTTCTTTACTTTGAGAAACAGATAACCGGCTTCACTTTTAAACGCCGTGACAAAGATAAGCCAAACTCTACGCTGGTTTTAGCTTTCACCGCTTCGTTACGTAAACGTTACAAATTACGCGATGGACTGAAATTTTGGAAATGGACGAAATCCCGCGTGCAGCTCTATGTTTTTCGACTGATCACGTTACGAACGAAACTACCGGAAAAGTTACGAATATATAATACGAACTGTTCAACACGGAGAAAGAATACAAAACAATGGCGTTTTAATGGTTCTTGTGTACTTTTACATGGAACGGTTCGAAACAAAAAAGTGAAAGTAAGATGGACAAAACGTAAAATCGTGAAAACCATAGAACGAAACGAAGACCTAAACTGTTATGTCCACCTGCAACAAGAAAAAAAGAATCGAAAGGTGACCGACGAGAAATCACAACAAACCTAACCTCACACTATGATACGTCGAATCTTGACGCAGCTACATATTTTTTGTAGGTCAATGATCTACAAATTGTAGTTAAATAAGACGTTAGTATTCTAAGGAGAACGGTAGCGAGTGATTACCTAATAGAATTCGATTATCTTCGAAATAAAAACAAAAGAGAAAACGAAATATCCGAAGCACACGAAACGTTGTTACAATAAATATCGGAAAATAACGAAACAGTAATCTTAATATTAGAAAAAAGAAAATGATTGAAACTAAAGCTAATCTAACCTAACTGTTCAACTTTCATTCATACTTCACCTGAAATATTTCAATTCACCCAGTATTTCCAATTTCGTTTCGATAATAGATATCTCTCTCGTGCAATAACCTCAAACTACGCGTCGCGGACTAAATCAAAACCATAAGCCGATATTTCATTGGAAACACTTCAATTCACTCGATATCTATCTCTGAAATAATATTCTCATCACCTGCTGCAACCAACACCCATCAAGCCTCCCATATACCGTACACCACTCTCATATAACACAACCGAAATCTCTCTTATACGATCTCTCAAGCAGTGATTCGAGCGAGCAACACGCCCAACTCTGTCCAAACAACGTACGAAAGAGGGCAGGCTCTCTGTCATAACAGGAAGCATAGTTAAACGAGTGACGCACCGAAAGTTGCTCGCAGGCATTAGCACGGCGTTAAGGAATTAATGCTGTTCAGCGAGCGCGACGCGAAACAAAAAGGAAAGTAGCTGAAAGCGTAAACCGAATTGGATAACGCCGGGCGAGAGCCTTACGCGAGGCACGCGCGTTCGTCGCACGAGCTCTGCAACGTGTTGCCTCCTTTTTCCTTCTCTGTCTTGCATACCGACGTTTCCGAGGTTTCAATCGAAACGATATTCAAGCCGATAAATCGGCGCTCGAACGGCTTCTGAACCGCCCCAGCCTTTCACCGCCTCTGCCGAACAGCCGTTCCCCCCACTTTTTTCCCCCGCGGAGCTCAATGCCATTTCGTTGCACGCGCTTTTGATGACCTGCATTCAAGGCCGCGCGTATGCGTACGAATCACGATCGATAAGAAAATCGATTGCAGTGAGTTTCGATTTTACATCGATGACGATGTTGATGAAATTTGAGATTGTTTGGTTTGATGACCTTGCGTGATAGTCGGTTTGTTTCATCGCGTGCCAAGTTATGCAGAGCGTTTCTAGGTTAGGTTATACTTTAATGTATAACCTGTTTGACACTCTTTGTACGTATGAACGACAGTTGTGTCTTCCTCCCGAAATTCGTCGTTTGTTTGATATTAATACTTCATTGAAAGTCCTGATAATTGCAACTGAGAATATTTGAAGTTTCATATCGCACGTGGCTATTTATCTCGTTATGGTAAAATCGATAAAAACCGCGATACATGTTACACTTATCCCTGAGGTAATTTGTGCGTATTCGTTTCGCTACTCAAGAGGTTAAGGTGCCTTTTCATTTTTCATCGTTTGACGATACAGCAACACTGTTTCAGTACCACGATCATATTTCAAATATGATGAATTAAGTCCTGTCTCATTGGAGTGGTGTTATATCGAACTGGGGCACATATTCTGTAGGAAGTGAACGTTGATAGATTTCTAGGATGTAGTTAGACGAGAATAAAAATAACCTACAAGAAAGTTCTAAAATACTGGTTGTATCAATAAATCGATTCGGAATTAACGCTACCCAGTATCAACAGTAATTGATTTCGTGTTAATAGATCCTAGTACTGTAAACTGTCTTAGCAGATACCAATCTACACAAAACAGATATAACTACGCACATGCTTCTTTCCGCATTTATGGAGGGAAGTCGGTTTAGTGTGCGCATGCGCAAATCTAAGATGCTCGATCGATAAGTCAATATTTCCATCAACCAATCAAGCATGATCAGTCTTACCAACAGTTACATACGTATACTTCATTATCCACAAAACACTGACACAGAATCCATGTACACTAAAAACAGTTGAACATGTTCAATTTTTCCATCTTATCGTTACGCTAGGCACTGAATTACAATCTCACGTTTAACTTCGGGCTTGGTAAGACACTTTTTTCGAACCGTTTAAGCGAGGTTGGTTCGAATCACAGCAGTAGAAGAGGCTAGAAAAATCCTGCTTTCTGAAAACGGATATTAAGGCAGGTTCGATCGTAACGACAGCGTAACGGCACCTACCACCGCCAGGGGGATCGTTCTTCTTGCATCACGTCGCGAAAAATCGACATTCTGCGTTGCGGAACAGGCAAGCTAGGCCCGGGAACCACGTTCGCTAATTTTGCAATATCTCGTTCGATCTGTCTGCCCTTCGTGCGCGCGCGCGACAGCGCATAAAATGGAGCAGCACGTGAAGGACTTTCAACCGGTGACTAGCAGGGTGGAATGGAAACAACCTGCACCGGCATTAGGTTAAAATGTAACCGAGCGGTTATGCTAATGGTTTTGTCTGGAATGTTACGCACGTTATTTTTCGTCTGGATTTCGGATGAAATACGAGAAAGTCAGATTTCTCGCAGTGACAAGTGTAATTTATGAGCATTGGTAAACCCGAGAAAGACTGTAAACGTTTATTCGAAGTATAAGCATCGTCTACCGGAATTTTTCTGTTCTATCGCTATTCCATTTTTCTCCCATTTTCAGTCATACCAATCGAAATACGAAACTGTCGAAGAGCATTACGTAAAATTAGCGTCTCTACTGGAAATTTCACAAATCTATGGAAAATTAATACGGAAGAAGTTACACAACCTACGCACATTTTTTCACCAGAAAAATACATAAAAAGATAAACCATCCGTTACGATATCCCATAAATTTCCGACTGAAAAACAAACTCTTATCTAGCCCAAACAAGCTAGGCTATAAAACGAACAGTAAGTAAAAACTTATCTACGAACACATCCAATTCACAAAACATAAGAAAGTCGAAACCTACGATCCGCTCTTTGTCATTCAAATCCCTTATCGAGTAAAAAGCCCGACAATGCGTGGCACACGAAAGTGAAAGCCTGTCGGCGGTTTCGAAATCGTTTTTTCGTTCACTAACCGTCCAATCTAAGCTAACGGTGCTATATACCTGATCGAGGCGAACGATCCACGGTACCAGACGATCGTGCGATCCTACGCGCTAGATCCTGATTAACCGTGTACGAATCTTAGTCAGCAACGACTTCCTCCTTTCCAGCTTGGACGTGTCGCTTGGAAATGGCTCCACCTTTCCGAACGAGCGCGTCCTTGAGCGAGCCGGTGCACCAGGAAAGGCGAAGAAAACCGGCCAGTCACGTGTACCACGCCGGCGAGACCGGCTGTGTTTCTCGCTGCTGCTAGTTTCGCGCGGTTTCTCGCTCGCTTTTCTGATCGACATTTCGCTCTGCAAAGTGTCCAAGTGCTCTATTCGAGGATCTTATCGAATTCGTAGAGTGTGCACAACAGTTGGTGTGTTTTTGTGATTTAACACGTTTCGTGCCGGGTGGGACACACCACTGATTTACGATAGCACACGTACAACTTTAATTGGGTATTTTTTTTAGATTTCGTTCGAGATGCTTGCGCATGTAGGAGAGGAACGAAGTATCGAGAATTTCACCGCTGCGATATAAGTGCTGCGTGATAAGTGTCTTTGTAACGTCACCGGAATCATATAATATGATGATGAACGGAGGATGATAAAAAGTAGAGTTGGACGAATTTGAGTGTCAAATTTGAAATCTTAACTCATCCGTCAGAACTATATATATATTTTTTTTTGGTACAAAGAAGTAAATTATTTTCAAATATTCACCG
>NW_017100231.1:4026807-4027610 GCF_001263275.1 Habropoda laboriosa
TCACTGTCTATTATATCCCTATTTCTTTTTAATGTAGAGAAATAATTATTTTGCAATTTTCACTGTCCATTATACCCATATTCTTCTCTAATAATAGAGAAACAATTATTCTGGCATTTTGTAATTTGAAACTTCTAAAACAGAGAAGTAATTATTTCCAATTTTCACGTACACGATTTAGGTAAGAATTGAAAAGTTCCACCGTATATGATTTTATTCCTGCCTTGGTTACGAAACGTGTTAACAAAAAGCCTCTTTCAATAGACAATTTCCGCGAAGAACCGTGAAACGGATGTTGAACTGCTAATGGTGCATTGGCTTGCAATACACGTGTGCAAGCATTACCGGAGGAAAAGTAACGTGATCGACAGACCTTCGAAAGGTCTCCTTCGCTGGAAGATTCTTCCTCATAGCGGAAGTGGAGATCTCTCTATCTCGAGGAAAGCCAACAGCTGACGCTCGTACAGCTGTCTAATGCGTTTTAAATCGCTGCAAGTGTGCACTTGCGCCGGTCATAGGATAGTTCTCAAAGTCACTGCTTCCACAGAGGCGAAAGCGAAGCATGCGGAGGCTGACTACCCGGTTGAAACGCGTAACGCGGATTAGATTATGCCGTTATCGGCTTGAATATGAACGCGCGTAAGCGTATTCCAAGAGGAGATGATCGAAACGAGCGTAAGAAACGAGATTAACCGAACAAATTGATTTATCTTCGCGAAGGAATTTCTCAATTCCGTCACGTTTGCCGTACGGTTTCGATTAAAAAGGCCGCCAGCGGAGAGAAATCGCCGGCACTCGCGACG
>NW_017100231.1:4028403-4032035 GCF_001263275.1 Habropoda laboriosa
TCTTGACGCGTCTATCCCCCTCGGAAGAAGCACATTACCGCGTGCGCCAGCCACGATTATAGGCCATTCGACGACGACCTGGTGAACGATTATCGTCCAGAATCACGAGCGCTCCGGAAACTGGGAGAAAGGTACCTCTTTTATTACGCGCAACCTGTTATCAGTGCGTTTGCCAGATTAAAAAGACGTTTCCCATAGAGTGTCTTCGTGGAGAACCGCGAGACGCTAGGCAGAACGATGGTGTGTGATGGTTTTTTCTTATCTTAACGAGTGTTTTGTTATACTTTGGTTGTTTTGAAGTTTGGAAAATTCTCTAATTCGTTTATCTTTAAATTTATTCTTTATTCCTTTCAAGCACACGACAGATTCCATTTGTTTTTTAAATTACTTCTTTATGCTATTTTTATACCGTAAAAAATTAGTGAATTGCTTCATAATTTAGGGAACTTTCAAACTTCAAAATTTCAATTTAAAAGAGTGATAATTTTTCAATGTCAAAAGTGTAAATTTCTCAGTTCTGATGCTTTACAATCAAAAACAGTTTCTAAATATTGAAAAATTGATATTTTTTCAGTGCTCGTTCACCAAAGGTGAAGAAATACAAATTCCTCAGTTCTAAAGCATTACGAAGAAAAACAGTTTCTAAAGAAACACTCACCCTGGCACTAATTACTCCTTCGTTACTTTCGTCGTTTCATTAACAAACGACCGTAAGCAGCTAACCGCCGACATTACCATACCACATTCATCCTGCCAAAGGAACGAACAGTAAAACCTCATTACGCTTCCTATACCGGTGGCAATAAATCAGAAAGCTCAATTAACATCGTTCAAGAATCCTTCGGCTAACCCTTCCTCTGGTTTGAGCCTGCCAGAAAATAGCCACCGGGGGAATAAGCAAAGATAAAGGCAGTAAATTCGGATTCTTGTCGGAAACACGTTACGAGGAACGTTCGGTTACTTCCGCGAGATCGACGACGCTATAGTGCCGTGGCTAATGCATCGTGAGCGCCAGTCAGCGAATGCAGAAACGTGAGCTTAGGTTTGTTACTCGGTTGCAAGTCATTACGAACGCTGGTATACTCCAGTGACCCGTGAATGTTTGTCGACCGTTCACCGGCTGTTCTCGAGGGAAAGGCGTGGCCCCCTCCGGTCCCGCATTCCCGTATTATTGCAATTCGCGTCAATGGGCCCGGCGAATTCTGGAAATTCGCGGCGCTCCATTTTCGACTTTCCTCGGAATTTGGTCACCTTCTTTCGTGGTGGAAATTTTTATCGACAGTTGTAACTTCCGCTCTGACGATTTTGTCGAGTTTAATGTGAGAAAGTTCTGCGAAATTGGAAAATTGAACACCCTGAGAGTCTGAAACATTGGAAAATTTGGAAAATGGAAAATTCTGGGAAATTGGAAAATTGAGAATTCGGAGAAACTGAAAAATTGAAAACTTTGAGAATTTGGAAAACTGAGAATTCTGGGAAACTGGAAACTGAGAATTTGGAAAGTAAAAAAAAATTGGAAAACTGAAAGCTTTGAGAATTTGGAAAATTGAAAATTCGGAGAAACTGAAAATCCTAAGAAACTCGAAGATCGAAAATTCTGTGAAACTGGAAAATTGAAAATTCTTAGAAACTGAAAAATTGAAATTCTCGACAG
Organism: Habropoda laboriosa; assembly: GCF_001263275.1. Taxonomy (NCBI): domain Eukaryota; kingdom Metazoa; phylum Arthropoda; class Insecta; order Hymenoptera; family Apidae; genus Habropoda; species Habropoda laboriosa. The sequence continues at coordinate 4,030,058 of NW_017100231.1, forward strand.
TTTGACTTTTTCTCGAATAAAAATTATTTCCTTTCTTAATTTTAAGGTTCGAACAGAAATTCTACAGATTTTGAAAAATTGCGTTTGAAATTGATAAAATTTACATAAAGATTCTACTAGAATATCCAATTGGAAGTTCACACGAAGGATCCCTCGAGTTCACGTCAGACCGATGGGATCCCCGACTATTTTAATATCGACCAGAAATAACAGGAATCACTATTTCCATGCAATAGTTGAGAAAATATTGCCGTTTCAATGGGGAAAGCAAAGTTACTACCGTGGAACGGAAACACCTCCGCAGAATAAACTTGTACTTTCCTTATGCCAGGTGGCAGTCACCGTGCCGCCCCGCGACGAGCAAAACTCGACGAGAATCGAGCATTGAATGAGCCATGACGTGATCGTTAGATTGAACGGTATTATCAAAATAACCCTGCAACGAGTATCGTAGCCACAATATGATTCACGCGATCATAATCGCAGCTTTACCGACTACTTGATGAATGCAAACTGTCGCATCAATCTTTCTCGATAGATGCGTTCAAATGCAATCCCTCACAAAAAGATTGAGAGAAAAAAATCTGAGAAACTGAGGGATAGTGCAAAAATTTAACAACAATGAAATATATTTTACGAATGTAAAATATAAATGTTTCTTTGTTTCAAAAAAAAGAAAAATCTAATTTACAATGAGAGAAAGAAAATTGTCTGCAAATTTCAATATTGATGAGAATAAAGCTTCCTTTTTTCTTTGTATGCAAAAATCTAAGAATAGTGAAATATGTTTTAAGAATGCTAATTTAATTCTGAAAAAAAAATTCTGAAAAAAATTAAAAAATTGTGATTTTTTATATTATCTGCAAAAAATGAGAATAAAGCTTCCTTCTTTCTTTCTATGTAAAAATCATTCTCAAATCTTTCCAAAAGTCTTTCTCAAAGAAAGAAAAATCTGCTTCACAATTAAAAAAAAAAAACAATGAGACTATAACTCCATATAGACAAGATCGAAGCTTCCCCTTTTCTGTGCCACTTAACAGAGGCTCCACTGCCTTACTTCCACATACCAATTTACCTTTCGTATTCATCAGTCACTCGTTAAACAACCCAAAAAATAAAACTAAAAAACACCGCTATAACTCTCGTTTCAGATGACGCAGAAGGAACATCACTTACGAAAGCTCCTCCTAATAACACTCCTAGCGACATGCGTGTCGATCGTCGTGTCATCGTCGAGCAGAGAAAGGCGGCACGTCGGCGTCGAGGAATCTAGTCATCGTCCCAGCAAAACGCCATCGTCCGGCCGCAGTTTCAAATCCTCGACCAGCAGAGACAACGTGATAACTACGGAAACCGGAAGAAAAGTGTCGCACAGATTAATCGGCGGTCACCTACGAGTTGACACCGGTCAAGACCGCGACGCGACGATAGAAACGCTATGGGACGACGGTATCCTCTTGTCATCCGCTGGCAACGGCAAAGAAACGAGAAACCATCGAAAAGACGAGGACGACGAGAAGAAAACGCTGTCTCAACAAGTAAAAGAAGGAAAATACGGTCTGATACAGAACGAAATCTACGGTAAACGACCTAAGAGGCCAGGTATAATCAGCTACCTAGGCAATCCAGAGGTACCGAAAGACACCATAGACAATCTAGGCGGTCTGGACGAGGATGAAATTTGGTTGGCAGAGAATCACGTGCTGGTATTGAGAGGCGGGAAATTTCCTGGCCATGAGACGTCGCAAGGCAGCGGAGACGGTTCTCAGACCTGGCCACCGATCGACAATTACAAAGCACCCCGTAGACAGGTCAAGATACCAGCCAGGCCAAAGGTACCGCCGCCGTTTCCGGTTCAGCTCGCGGAAGGTGGACCGATACAGATCATCGGGCCGAATGGGACGAAGGAAATCGGTAACGCCACAGTCGATTACCGCAAGGATCCGTTGTTCACCAAGGGGCTGCTATCAGCGGATGG